>NC_137877.1:8472796-8490203 GCF_963924005.1 Protomyctophum bolini | reverse complement strand
ATACACTTACTTAGCTGACCACAGCATATTTATCTCCTCCCCATCCGACGCTCACGTCTTGGCAGGAGAAAGCATTCTGTCACTTTTGAGGCATTTCAAAGATTAACCCATCTGGGTGGGACCCCTTTCTGGTGTTTTAAGCATTGTTATATGCTTTAGCTATTGGAAAAATAGCAGATCTACAAGCTCATAGCGCGGCACCGAGTGCCGCGCTATGAACTTGAAGGTCTGCTATTTTTGAAAAAATTGTGAAAATGTGGTGCAAATCTTTGAATATATGTATATTCTTGCCAACGTTTTTAACTCGTTTTTCAGAAAACTGTATTTAGAATACATTTGTATAGAATCATTCCCAGGTCTAAATGGGTTAAAAAGAACCTCTCTCTTTTCAACGTCCCTAAAAGCATCCCCCCTTTTCTTCCCCCTCAGTGAAATGTGATTAGCGGGGTATAGGCGGTGTCACGCAGTGGAACATTCATGAGGAGGGGAGAACAAATATCCAAATGAACTCCCGTGTGTGTCCTGGAGGAATAGCCCCCTCTCTGCACCATCAGCAGTCTCTCTCACTTGGGCAGCAAGGGGAAATTTGATTGATCCTCTATTGAATTATTTTTTTGCACTCTTTCATTTCAACAGGACGCGCCACTGACAAGTTGTTTGATCATAAAGCATTATTGTCTGCCAAGTCACATTGCAGGGTTGTCATGGCTAATGATCTCAGCCTCCTGACTTAGGGGGGGAAAGCCAGGTAGTCAGCATGTGTTTGAAGCCCCTCGCAACAACCAAGGACACTGGTCCTCCTATGCACGAAACACAATGCATTGAAGTGAAAAAGAAAAAAGGGGGGGGGGGGGGGGTGGGGGGGGGGAAGGAGCTTAGACTGAAATATATCTTAACTTTTAATGATATATTGCACCGCGGAGATATACCATCAATGTCAGTGAAATATTTACACCACACCACTAAAAGCATTATACAGTGAAACTTCTGCATGCAACTGAAGTCGCCTCCCTTTTCTCCTTTTTTATCGTTACAACTGCACAGTCAAAGCACAAATAAAAAGAGCCGAGGCTATACTGTACAAATACAGGTGATAACCTGTTTTTTCTTCCCTTCCTTTCTTTCTTTCTTTCTTTCTTTCTGTTTTTTTTTGTTGCTTTCACTACTATATCTCCCTCGGTCTGTCAGTGACCAGAGGTCTGTGCCCTTAGCAGCTGTATGGTAATAGCCTATGATACCGTCCCTGCTATGCACTTCATCATTCAGATGGTGGAGTAGGATTGCAGACACACAGAGCAGCGGAGCGCACAGACCGGGCCCCGAGGTACGTGGCAGGACATCTAGGGCAGCATCCTGACGGAGCGCGCCACAAAGAGAAGGCGTGGCGAACACCCCCCCTCCACCCCCCCCCCCCCCCGCCCTCCCTCCCTCCCTCCCAGTACAGAAGTACTCAACGCATCAGCAGCGATCACTCTCACCAGACAGCAGGTATATACGGACAGGATATGCGTCTACTCCGACGTGTGACATAATACAACCGGCATCACCCATTTGCTCGCTCGCTGCGAAGGACATTATGAGTGCATCTCCTATTGTGTCAACAAAGACACATAACATTTACCCGGTGGAAGTGCCGATATCACATTACCGGTGAATCACCACCAGCCCCTTTTAAAATATGGTTTACAGAATCAGCTTACATGCTATATTATCGGCCCTCTCTGACTCTCTCTCTCTCTCTCCAGCACAGGCGTTTTTTTTGGCCCTGGTGTAAAAGAGATGTGGCATTTTAGAAGTATTCACTGCAGCAAAGGATGACTGAAGCAAAAGTGGGTGAAATTTGATATTGTCGATATTGTTCTTTGGGGGGGAAATGTTTTGTCTGAGTATTTAATCTGCCACATGGTATTTACGGAAACTCTTCTACACCTCAATGTCCCGCATGCATATGGCTTCTGTTTAAAACACCTTTTTTCCCCAGAGGAAATGAAATGATGTCAACTGTTTGATGTCTAGAGTGAGTTTACAGCCAAAGGCTTCCGTTTACCTTTCAAATTCCCTCCCTTGTTTGTCGCAGCTACCTGCTGTTTCACGAGACAGAGGCTTGTCGAAAGCTATCGCCACAGATACGCCGTTTGAAGTAATTCAATTAGTCACATGTGAGATAACAGTTAGCTTTCTACTATAGGATCATCTAATCTTTTTTTTTTTCTCTGGCAAAAATCTGGACAAAAATGAATCGCGTTCAAACCCTTCAAAAAAAGAAAAAGAAGGGACGGCCATCTGGTTTTCTCTGCACTGTGGTGTTGTGACACAACTTTGTGAAATGGTTCTTTCAAAACGACAACAAACAGAGACTTTGTCCTTCATCGGCAGAGATGTGACATGAAAAAAAAAAGAAGAAGACGAGATGCTTTGGACGCGATACGAGTGATGTGACATTATAGTGTCCGCGTTTCGGAGGTGTTTTTGAGGGCTATTTAACCCATTTTGGGTGGGAACCCTCTTTGGTGTTAGCATTATGTTGTGCTTTAGCTATTGAAAAATAGCAGATCTACAAGCTCATAGCGCGCCACCGAGTGGCGCGCTATGAGCTTGTAGGTCTGCTATTTTGAAAAATCGTGAGATGTGGCCCAAATGTTTGAATATAATTCTTTCAGAGCGAACGTTTTTTAGCTCAAATCTTTGCTTCTGGGGAGGTCCCTGGAATGACATATTTTCAGATGTGGGGTCGGCGGGCCAAATGCATATCATTTTTGGGTTCTTGACATGCAATATTGAGAACCACTGATATATAGAAAAATGAAGTTTTTCAGGAAAAAAATACATTTAAAAAAGACATTTTTTTTTTCAGGCCTAAAGGGTTTAAATAGCTTCCATGGAAGCCAGGGCGGTGCCATCACTCGCCTTCTAGCCATGCCACTGTACGCTCCCCCCTTTCTCCAAAGTACACTGCACAAGATTAATTTAATGCTCCGGCAGGATCATAAAGATCAAACAAGTGGAGAGATATCATTAAACATTGGAATGTTATCTCATTTGTCTAAACAAACTGATCCAATGAACAAGCCTAATTAAAAAGCTCGCCATAAACAAAGCTCTGGGATCGCGGGGGCCTCTCTCTCTCTCTCTCTCTCTCTCTCTCTCCTCTAACAATGGAACACAATTTATTTTATTAATCTAATGCATCATGTATCATATCATTACAGTTCAATATATCTATCATTAATTTTATTCCCTTCACTTAAAGGCTTTTATTGGAATTACTTTGGTTATTAGTTCGCTTCTAATGTATATTGGTTACTTCTCTGGATCTGGCTATGCTTACAATCTCTCTTATCTCGCTGCATAAACCTGTGCGTGTTATTCAAATTGCCTCATTCATTATGATAGCTTCCTCATGTAAATTGTGCTGACTGCTTCGCCCTTGCACAGTCCTCATTAGACTAATGAAAACCTTCAAACGAAAAAACTAAACAACCTGCCAAATAAAGGTCCGGGGTTATTATGAAAATTACAACTGTGGGAGCCGGGAGAAGCTCTCTTCATTAATTCATGCTCAGCAAATTGGTAACTAATTTAGTTGCACTCCTCTGCATTAATGGGTTATTTTATAAAAAATGTTTTCCACACACAGCCACGACGAGACCTCTCTGGGTGCACACATGCTGGAGAGCCCCAGAATCCTAATCAAGCCCAGTGACATATCGAGAATTGACAATCTCGACGATAATGCGGCGTATATTTGTGTGCATGACTGCATAGCGCAGTGGAATAATCACAATTGGTGTGCAACGGGGAGGGCTGTTGATTGTATTTCGGCCCCACTCCTTCCATCTTTTAACCCCTTTCGACCTGGGAACGATTCTGCAAATGTCTTCTAAAATCCTGACTGTTTTCTTGAAAAAGCCATGTTTTTCTACGTCAGTCGTTCTCGAACACTTTCATGCCACTTTTCACGATTCTTAAAAAAATAGCAGATCTACAAGCTCGTAGCGCGCCACTCGGTGGCGCGCTATGAGCTTGTAGATCTGCTATTTTTCAATAGCTAAAGCATAGCGTAATGCCAACACCAAAAGGGGTTCCCGGCCCAAAATGGGTTAAAGAACTGACAACATATTCGTGTTCGAATGGAGATGAAGTGCAGTTGAGAAATGGTGTTGACTATTTTGCCACTGAAGAGCCAATCAATTGCAGTAGTCTCTTTTTCTCTCTCTCACACACACACACACACACACACACACACACACCTTTTGCACAGCATATGTGCACACACACACACACACACACACACACACACACACGCACGCACGCACACACGCACACACGCACGCACCACTACACTTTTCACACTTTGCGACCCATAAATTCAGTTCATGATCTCGCTAATTATTATTATTCACTAGCTTCACACTCTTGTGAGTGAACGTCTAGCAACTGATCTTCACATCGGGAACTAACCAACGGGGGAACACACAGCCCAGTGATTTCCACAGTGGGTTTAATATCATTATCAAACTCCCCCACCACCACAGCACCCCCCCCCCACCCCCCCGCCCCCTGCTCTGCTGCTGCTGTAAAACCAACAGAGAATACTAAAATCTATTATTTGCTTAATTTCCTATTTAATCCAAAGCACACACAGTAAACGAATTTCACTCTGTATCTTGTCTTCTCTTTTCTTTCTCTGAGGGGGCGCTACTATACGGCTCCTATATTAGATTAGATGTTCGTCGTTCGTACACAAACATTACATTCCCATTGACGACGAATGGAGAATTGACGTCATGTGTGTGTGTGTGTCTGATGATGTCGTCGATAAGAGCAAGCGATATATATATAATAGTGTTTGAGGTAATTAATCTACGTATAAGTATTTAGGAGGATGGTGTTTAATAAACATATTGTGTTTGATTGAACTCTTGTACTGTTGTAGAAAAGAGCATCTGGAGATGGAAGATGTGTTCAGTGAAACATGGAGGTACAGTTTGAGTAATTGAAATGTTCAGATGACGGTCTGAAATAACATCTCACTATAAATAACGCAATATGCCTGGGAACTCCCTGTGAAGCTCAATTTGACACGTGAACACGCGGCATTAATTAATATTGTTATAATTAACGTTAATATTTCTATTCATTACATCTGTTCACGATACACAGTGCAGTTCCTGAGCGATATACTTCCGCAAGTCTTTAACTAGTGTAGACTCTCAGAGTTAACTTAAACACTGGGGGTTTTGATGGTGTAAGATGTTGTGTACATGAGGAATCTGAATAGAGCGGTTCTGTGAATGGGCGACTGTGGCTCAGGAGGTAGAGCAGGTGGATGTCGGGGTTCGATCCCCGGCCCGGGTCATACCAAAGACTCTAAAAATGGGACCCAGTGCCTCCCTGCTTGACACTCAGCATCATAAGGGTTGGATTGGGGGGTATAAGTCCCTGCGACATACTAGTGTCATGTCCAGGGGGTGTACTTTTACATCAAGCTGCCTCACGCTACATAAACAGGGCTCCTGCCCCTATGGGCCTCATGGCACGGCAAGGCTACTTACTTACTTTACAGGTGAATGCTGACCGACTGACTGACTGACCTTTGTCTAGATGCATCCTCTTCCCTTCGTGGCTCATGTCGTGAGCCAGGTCTCCCTCCCGGGGCCCCGGCAGGCCCATGCTGGGGGACAGGCCGAGCAGGGCGTGGTTCATGTTCATGGACAGGCCGTTGTGGGAGTGGTGGTGCGCCGCTGCAGAGAGAGAACCATGTGTTTTAAAACCATTCGGACCCGAGATCAGATTCATACGAGGTTTCCCCTGGACACACACTGGTCTGATTAACGCATTCTGACCTGAGATCAGATTCATACGAGGTTTCCACTGGACACACACTGGTCTGATGAACCCATTCTGACCCGAGATCAGATTCGACAAAATGTCTTCTAAATCGTGACAGCTATCTTGAAAGACCTGTGTGTTTTCTATAAGTGGCGCTCAAACTATTTCACGCCAAGGAAGGAGCCCCCAAAATGATGGTGTATTTGGCCCCGCCGATGCCCATCTGAAAATATGTTACCAATGCATGTCTTTCTACCAAGGGTACTATAGAGCGTTGCAGTCCCGCCCCCCATTCATGACGACACCAGGCCCAGGAAATTGTTTCCAATTGCATTTTTCCCATAGACATTTCAAAACGTATTTATTTAAAGACCTTATAAGCGTCGTACAAAGCCAACTCTTGTCGTGACAAATCATGACAACAAAGTCAATATTTTGGACCAAATAAATAATTACAAAAAAAAGTGTTACTTGTTAACCTGCCGTTTTCTTCTTCTTTCTAATTATTTGTTCAGCGCAAAAATTTGTGTTTGTTGTCATGATTTGTCACGACAAGAGTTGGCTTTGTCCGTGGCGTAAACGTCTTTAAATAAATACTTTCTGAAAAGTCTATGAGGAAAATGAACAGGGATTTATTTTCCGGGTCTCTCGAGGGGGGGCGAGACTGCGACGCTCTATAGGTACCCTCACAAAGAACATGCAGTAATCCTGGTCTCTAAACTGCCACTATACCTGGCCAGCCGGTGGCGCCTGATGGAGGGGAAAGGAACCGGTTGGAATAACGTGTTCCTTCTACGCGCTACAGTACGTCCAACCGGTGGAAATTCTCCCCTCCTTCCTCATGCATTGGAGGAAGCATGAGGTCAGTCCATTGCTCTCCCCAGGTGGGCCAGGTTGGAGTGTAGAGCCCAGGATTATTATTAGATAATTAGATATTTTTTGGTGGAAAAAAATGGGTTACAAAATCGTGGGATAAAAAATTATATTATTATACAAAAAAAAAAAGAACTGAACGCTGTCTGCATGTTAGCTTGTAGATCGGCAAGCGCCACCAAGTAACACCATCATCATACGAAATAAATTGGGCTCAGTCCAGTGTTGCTTTTGGCAGCAAATTTAAATTTTAGTTTTAGTCATTTAGTCTCCTCAATATAGTTTTAATTTAGTTTCAGTCACATTTTAGTCACCCGGAATGTTTTAGTGTATACGGTATATATATTTAGTTATAGTTTTAGTTACCAATGGCTTAGTTTTTATTTCGTTTTTTTATGTAGTTTTTGTCAGTGAAAAAAAGGCAGTCAACGAACATTTTTCGTCATAGTATTTTAGTCGACGAAAACAACACTGTCTCGGTCGCAGGTACAATATACCAGGGGTGGGCAACTGTCGGCCCGGGGGGGCCACATGCGGCCCCCACCTTCCCTTAACACATTGAGTACGCCAACGTGCATCAAAATAAAGGCCCTTATAGTGCCAGAGTAGTCTGATCGCTTTTACTCTGAAAGCCATGAACCGGAAATACTTTCTTAAAAAAATTGACTTGACAAAGTGAGCTCATAATCCCCGATCATCTTAATATATTTATATAAACTCCAAAAAGCGTTCATATTTTGCAGGAGAGACGGATGAGGAGCAGAAATGCAGCGCCAGCATATCGATCCATTCATCACCACGGAGAGCGCCCTGGATGAGGAGATACGAGTCATTCTTTCCGCCGCGCTAACATGGGAGTCAATGACAAGCTAATATTTGCACAGAGCGTTAGCATACGGCAAGCGAAAAGCGAAATGCCAAAAAAGAAAATAGGAATAATTCTGAATATTATTATCTCGCCCCGCGTCGTTTGGACGTCGCTAGGACGTCCACAGACGTCTAAGGTATTACTCGTTTCTGATCCTTATGACGTTTCCAGACGTGTTTTGTACAGAATGTGTTAATGTGGCCCTCAGGTTAATGTCAGAATACTGATATAATATTGGTTTCAGCTGTTTACAATTCCACAACATGGAAACACCACCCGCTTTAATTACTGCCTAAATCAGTAGCTCAAGCTCAGGCCTGTGAAATGACATGAAAATGTAAATTTCCAGGATTCCAATTCAAAAATAGCAAAATTTTTTTTTAAAGATTTCAATTCGAATATAGCAAAAAAATAGCCGATCTACAAGCTCAAAAGATCGGCTATTTTAGCTACGACAGTAATATATGGCCCTCTAGGGAGTGTGTGTGGAAATATAGTGGCCCTCTCCATGGTCAAAGTTGCCCACCCCTGCAATAATACGTACGTGCGGGGCGTACGGGCGGGGGAGTTGGACAGATATACTGTATATACTGTACGTACTGTACAGATACAATAATACGTACGTATCCTGTCCGAGGAGCTCTCGGTGCGGGCGGGGGAGCTGGACACGCTGCTGCTCCGGTGCGACGAGGGGTGTGAGCTGGGCCTCCTGCCGTCCTCCAGAGACGGAGCCGGGGACGGGCTGTCCGGCACACGGTTGTCCTGCAAGCCCAGCATCCACAGATACACACGCACACACACTCTCGGGATAAGCACCTGAGCTGCAGACACATGTATCATGCAGCACACAAACCTATAGCCCTATATACGATAACCCATTCTGACCCGAGATCAGATTCTACGAATGTCTTCTATACATCCTGACAGTTTTCTTTCTTTCTTTCGATCATTTTATTTTTTTCATTTTTGCACAAACCGATACATGACTCACATATACATACACAGACTAACCGACATACATTATACATACATACGTCCATACATCATCTTCTTCTTACTCCTTATATACTTGTTCATGTAGTCTTAGAAATCTTAAAGCCTT
The DNA here is from genome assembly GCF_963924005.1 of Protomyctophum bolini. Lineage (NCBI taxonomy): Eukaryota > Metazoa > Chordata > Actinopteri > Myctophiformes > Myctophidae > Protomyctophum > Protomyctophum bolini. The sequence goes on along the minus strand of NC_137877.1, from coordinate 8,481,528 downwards.
TGTTCTTAACATGAATATTTCCTTAATTTGCCAAACCTCTTGATAATATTTCTGCGTATTCTACTCCCATGTATTCCACAACTGGGCCCCAAACCAAGAAGAATCCATCCATGTCTCCTTGGAGAACATGTGTGAGCCGTTCTAGTGGGAGCAGTTGTAGAACATTATGGAGCCAACTCAATACAGATGGAACAACATCCCCTATCCAACATTGTAGTATTGACAACCTAGCACAGTACCATAGTATATTCAGAATTCTCTTAAATCTATTGAATTCAGGTGTCGTTGGGTGTAAGCCCAAGATACATTGTAGGGGATCTAGTTCGATCCATAGACCTGTTATAGTAGTATACTGACAGTTTTCTGAAAAAGCCTATGTTTCTATGTCAGTCGTGCAATTCTTGATGAAAAGCTTCTAATATATTATTTAGGCCCCAAAATCTATAAATCTCACACTGTTAAGTCAACCGGACGGTTCCACGCGCTGCACATGGTGACCTTTTTTTTCTTCACTTGAGCACCTGCCCCTCTAAATGTCTGCACGCCACTGGGCGGGTCCCCAGATGACAGTAAAGTGACAAAAAATACATCATAAAAAGAAAGAAAGAAAGAAAAGTCCATCACTGCATGAAAAGTAAATCAACAAACTTTGTCCAACACTCTACCCCAAACCCTAAACCTATAACCATAACCACAAGCACGACACAACGCATGGCATCAGTAATAAGGTATTACGGTAAAATAATCACCCCCCCAGCGCCCATTTTACAGAACACCTTGATCTTTAAGGTATTCAAAAAGCAATTGGTGTTAAAGTAACTAAGTACGTTTACTTTAAGTACTGTACTTCTACTCCACACTACATTTCAGATTCAAATATCATATACTTATTGTACTTTTTCCACTTTGTAGACTTGCATTATTATTTAAAAACATACACTTCAGCTCTGCATATTATATGAAAAACATGAAATGGGATCATCTGCATAGTGAGTACTTTGGTACATTTTGATGCCAATACTTTTGCACTTTCACTCGAGTACATTTTGAATTCCGGACTTTTACTTTGCAACGGAGTAGTTTCCCATTGCAGTATTGATACTTTCACTTATTAGCAATTATAAGCAATAATATGTCAAAACTTTAATAATTTTTTGTATTCAGCTAGAGCAAAACGCTCCCAAAAATGTTTAGTCACATCTAGGGGACATCAAAAATGTTTAGTCACATCTAGGGGACATCAAAAATGTTTAGTCACATCTAGGGGACATCAAAAATGTTTAGTCACATCTAGGGGACATCAAAAATGTTTAGTCACATCTAGGGGACATCAAAAATGTTTAGTCACATCTAGGGGACATCAAAAATGTTTAGTCACATCTAGGGGACATCAAAAATGTTTAGTCACATCTAGGGGACATCAAAAATGTTTAGTCACATCTAGGGGACATCAAAAATGTTCAAAAAAACCCATCAAAAATGTTTTGTCTCTGTCGCAATCTGCATTCAAAGATGTTCCTAGAAGCTTTGTCATTGGTCGAAATGACTAACCCATCAGGAAGTAGACAGGCAAATCGACCAATGACAAAGCTTCTAGGGAAATCTTTGAATACAGATTGCGGCCCCTAGATGTGTCTCACAGAGACAAAACATTTTTCGGGAGCGTTTTACTCATTCCTGGCTGTCTGAATACCAAAAAAAACAACAGCCACCGAGTGGCGCGCTACGAGCTTGTAGGTCTGCTATTTTTTTGAAAAATCGAAGAACGACTGACATAGAAACATAGCTTTTTCAGAAAACTGTCAGGATGTACAGGTAGAAGACAGTTTTAGAATCTGATGTCGTGGTTGTCTTGTATTTGTTTCATATTAGTTCTCATCTCAGCTTTGAGTTCTTCTCGATTATCATTAACACATTTAGTACCGGAACTGCATCAAAATAAAGGCGTTGCTTGCGCCGGAGTAATCGCCAGAGTAGTGATCGCTTCCATTTTGAAAGCCATGAACCGGAAATACTTTCTTAAAAAAGTTGACTGACAAAGTGCCATCACAATCTCCGATCATCTTAATATATTTATATACGCTACAAAAAGAGTTCATATTTTGCGGGAGAGACGGATGAGGAGCAGAAACGCAGCGCCAGCATATCGATCCATTCATCACCACGGAGAGCGCCCTGGATGAGGAGATACGAGTCATTCTTTCCGCCGCGCTAACATGGGAGTCAATGACAAGCTAATAGTTTCACAGAGCGTTAGCATACGGCAAGCGAAAAGCGAAATGCCAAAAAAAAAAGAAGTAATTATTCTGAATATTATTATCTCGCCCCGCGTCGTTTGGACGTCGCTAGGACGTCCACAGACGTCTAAGGCACCTCTCGGTTCCAATCCTTATGACGTTTCAGGACGTGTTATGTACAAAATGTGTTAATGAGATTTTACAGGCGCTTTACATTGCTGTCAAGCTGCTTCTCAATCTTTTCGAGGGAAGTATGCACTTCTCCAATCTTTGATGTGAGGAGTGTTTTGAGCTCCTCTCTCTGCGTTCGGAGTTCCACCATGATAGCGTTGATATCCGTCGTATCGGTGTCTTTTTTGTCTCTTTGCCTTGTGGCATGGCCTCCCTGACCTGCCATATTATTCATTCACATACGCAGCGAATTTACTTAGTAATAAGTCGTATTTTCTACCTTTTTGTGTTAAGTTTGAGCCACAGGTTTTCACCGCACCATACCACGCCGGCGCATGCACTCATCCTATATGTATATAGGATACCTTTATAACAGAGGTGACCATTCTGGAGGGCAGGCTGAGGCCCTGGTGGCCCTGCGCCGCGGCCGCCATGTTGGCGATGGTGTTGAGGTGGTTCATCTGGCTCATCGCCATGGTGACCGAGGCCGGGGGCAGGCTGACGGGGATCAGGGGGTGGGGCATCATCATGAAGGGGAGTTCCAGGCCTGAGAGAGAGAGAGAGAGAGACACAGGGTTGGTTACTGCTCAACGATGCATTCAATGAGAGACACAGGAAGAGGTCGCTGGTTGGTTACTACTCAACGAGGCCTGAGAGAGAGAGAGACACAGGGAGAGGTCCCTGGTTGGTTACTGCTCAACGATGGACACAGGAAGAGGTCGCTGGTTGGTTACTACTCAACGATGCATTCAATGAGACACAGGAAGAGGTCGCTGGTTGGTTACTACTCAACGAGGCCTGAGAGAGAGAGACACAGGGAGAGGTCGCTGGTTGGTTACTGCTCAACGATGGACACAGGAAGAGGTCACTGGTTGGTTACTGCTCAACGATGCATTCAATGAGACACAGGAAGAAGTCGCTGGTTGGTTACTACTCAACGATGCATTCAATGAGACACAGGAAGAGGTCGCTGGTTGGTTACCGCTCAACGATGCATTCAATGAGACACAGGAAGAGGTCGCTGGTTGGTTACCGCTCAACGATGCATTCAATGAGTTTGACATTCACACGGGAAGCGCACGCACGCACACGCGCACAAGCACACGCACATGCACGCACAGTCGCACGACACACACACAGCTAAACAACAGCCTTGTCTTTATTGCAATGCACATGCACACACACACACACACACACACACACAGCGCAACCAGGATGGGGAAATTCCCACCATTGGGTGGATCTTTGGTGTTCAATAATAAATCCAAGGCATAATAGTGTCATCTTTTATTAATTTTTTTTATCATTTGGCTGGAATAATCACGCGTAATTATTTCTCCCCCCGTGCTAACATAATGTAAATAAATGTTTTACAGCTTATGTTAATAATGGCTATGCGCTATGCAGTACAACCAACTGTACAGAAATAATAAAGACAATGGGGAACGGAAACTATACACACACAGTCATTCAAAGACCAAAGTTTACACAGCTATAAAGATGCATCAATTATTCTGTGAAGGAATAAAAAAAGGGCACATTATGGAAATGGGCTCAATATTTACATATAAGAAATATCTCTGTAAAAAATAAGGCAATCTTAAAAGCCCATTACCCAAATGACTAGTTAAATGTGCTAATGACAAACAAGAAATGACTTTAGGGCTAATTATAGCCATGCAGCCTATATATCCAGGACCGGAGAGAGAGAGAGAGAGAGAGAGAGAGAGAGAGAGAGAGAGAGAGAGAGAGAGAGGGAGAGAGGAAAGGATTGGAGTTCCTTGCAACCGTTATAAAAAACTGGATCTTCATTTGTTTCTTCTTTGAATGCACACGAATGATTTCATTAAAACATCAGAGGCATCATACAAATGTTTTAAATTATTGAACTGCTGTTCTCGGGGGGGGGGGGCAGACATCTAATTGGGTAAAATCGGAGGCATTAGTGGTCCAAAAACGCACAGAATGTCCAATAAAGATACCATGGGGGGTACTAGTTAGTCGTACACTGTGTCGCCATGCAACTGCAACTGCCTCTGAATGACTTAATGAAAACAGGCCAACTTTTCAAAGGACACGAGAGCAGCACACAGAAGGTCAAAGCTAGGTGTCTGTAGCCCCCCCAACCAAACCACAGACCCTCCACCCCCCTTTCCCCCCCCCCCCCCCGCTCTGTGGGGACTTTGAACTTGGCAGGATCAAAAGTGACTGGGAGAGAACAGTTTGGTCTCCTTCCTTCAACCACCTCAGATGCTTTTTTCCTCGAGTACTTTAAAGGAAGCCTCATAGACATACTATTGGATCTGATTGAGTTGATTCTTCATTCCATTTTTTGTGTGTATTCCCCCCCCCCCCTCCACCCCCTTCTTCTTCTTTTCTTGGCAGACCAGTTCAAGGTAAAGAGCTGCGTGAAAGAGACGGGGGGGGGGGGGGGGAAGAAAAAAAACAGCAATACAGAAAAGCTTTTCTGTGTCGCCGTATTTCCTTTTATTCTATCCTCCACCACAATACGACTCTGCACTCGTTTCCTAAACAAAACATCAGTATACCCCCAAAGGGCAGCACCACCGAACGAGATCTGCATGACAGTCAAAAGAAGAGAAGGACACTGGTGGTTGTTGTGGAAATGAAAGGGGAGACATGAAGAGGTACTCCTCTCTCTGCCATTCCTTCCCTTTCCTTTCCTCCCTCCTCCCCCAGTTCCAAAAGAAACATTGATTTCCATAAGAAAGATGGCATGCAGTTTCACAGTGGCGAGTGTATATATCCCTCCCGCCCGAACAATATAAAGCCAGGGAAGATTAAAGAAAAGGCTGGAGGAAGCCCGCAGACGAGCACCTTGTATCAGCGCCTCTTCTCCTCTCCCGGAGCTCCGGTCTGAATCAATTACCACTCAGCGGGCTATAAGCTCAATTAACCCCTTCTGGGCGCGAACCCCCTTTTGGTGTTTTAAACATTATGTATGTTATAGTTTAGCTATTGAAAAATAGCAGATCTATATACAAGCTCATAGTGAGCTTGTATAGGTCTGCTATTTTTGAAAAATCGTGAAAATGTGCCGCAAATTTGGAATATATATATTTTTTCGGAACGAACGTTTTTCAACTCAAATCTTTGCTTCTGGGGGGGGGGTCCCTGGAACAACATTATTTTCAGATGGGGGGGGGGGGGGGGGGGGGGGGGTCGGAGGCCAATTACATATAATTTTCGGGGGTCCTTGACATGAAATATTGAGAACCGCTGATACAGAAACATGAGGTTTTTCAGAAAGAACAAAAGACATTTAAAAAAAAATACTTCCGACTTCGACGTCAGGCCTAAATGGCTTAAAAACCACCACAGAATGCCTGATTGTGGGGGTACTTACAGTATATAGGACAACATGGAGAGAGAGAGGGGCTGGACTACACCCATCTACCTTTCAAAGAAACTCAAGGGCCAGAGCGACGAGACTGATCCTGCCTTTGAGGTAAATCCAAGCCAGTATACACTCATTCATTCAAAGCACTGCAGCCACATGCTTGTGTCGTACAAATGCATTACAAAAAACACACACTCGCATACTCACAAAAGACACAATTTGAAGGAAATGGATAATGGACTACCGACATACAGAGAGAGAGAGAGAGAGAGTGACAAACAGAATAACAGAGCTTTGTGAATGATGTGTGTCAGTGCCCAGGCACCGTGCGTGTGTGCGTGCGTGCGTGTCTCTGTGATACATCTCATTCTCCACCTTAAAGGCTGACTGCCCCGGCGGTGGCGACACAGTGACCGTCTCTATTCACTCCGCGGGGGGTATTAGTCTCACTCTCAGCGTCTGTCCGCCCCCTTTCATGTCCCCCTTTACCCCAAAGCGATGTTTCTTCCATAAAGGCCCATTCAGACCACTGTAGGGGAATGTGCCATTGGACCAACAAGGGCTTCCACCAAATCCCTTTATGTGGATGTGAAAGGCACCCAGGTGGAGTGAGATTGGTCGCATTCAGAGGGACATCTTTTATTAAATATCACTCGTGATTTCTTTCCCGTTCAGTGACTCTATAGCTCATGAGGTATTCATTATTTGTACAGTAGTATATATACCGCAAATGTGGTATCACATTGTAAATAATGTCATATGAAGATGGTGATATGATTTGAATATTTTCTCTCCTTTTATTTGGCCTTTCCATTTCTGTCTTTTTCTTTCTTTTCTGTGTGAACATGAGTACAGTAAATTGAGGGCATGGTAAATGTTATCCTCATGTACAAGAAAGGTGGATTACTTAACCCATTCTGACCTGAGATCAGATTCTAAAAAAATGTCTTCTACATCCTGACAGTTTTCTGAAAAAGCTACGTTTCTATGTCAGTCGTTCTTCGATCTTTCAAAAATAGCTAGACCTATACAAGCTCGTAGCGCTCCACTCGGTGGCACGCTACGAGCTTGTAGATCTGCTATTTTTCAATAGCTAAAGCATAACATAATGCTATAACACCAAAAGGGGTTCCCGCGGCCCAAAATGGGGTTAAGGACGTAATCCGCCTTTTTGATTCGGAGCCCACTTGGATGGCTTGGTCATCCCCTCAGCTCTTTGTATATACAGTAGCTGCTGGGTATGCCAATTTACAAAAGGAAAAAATAAAGTGTAATTTAATGAAACTCGACATTGCTTACCTAAGTTAGGTCAATATGGTCATAAATCCTTCCAGATTTCTTTGTTTTGTATACAGTTATTCCTTGTATAAGAATAATGCATGTATTCCCATGCAGTAACATGCGTGTTTTTCAAAATGCTGACACGTTGATGGACTGACGGCGGTTGAGCTGTGGGGGCTGAAAAGCTTCCACGCTTGCTCGTATAATCTCTCCACGAAAGTGAATTTGAATATCAGAAGAAGTGGCATGATGTTTGACGTACTGTAATGCTTGAGACTGTTGTTGAGAGCCTGCAATGTTTATTTTTTAATTTTTGTTTTAAAGGACCACTTCACTTCACTTTTCAACCTATCTTCATGTAATAGGCCCTCACTAATAAATAATAATCATGATAATTTTTAATAATGATGATTTTTTTCTACTCAGTCCGTGTCTCATAGGAGAGCTGTGGGCAGTTTAGAAACAGTCTTCCAGTGACATCATCATTAGGCAAATCATTTTTTAAACAAGATTTTTTTTTACAAAAATGTTTAGATTTTTATTATCATGAGAACGATGGCTTCCTTTTTCGCATTGCAACATTTCAGGACTAGAAAGCCTGCAGTTTTTCTTAGCTTGTAACACCCATCGATGATGTCACTGGAAGACGGTTTCTGAACTGCCCACAGCCCTCTTATGAGACACAGACTGAGTAGAATCTTTTTTTCATGATTATTAGTGAGGACCTATTATATGAAGATAGGTTGAAAAGTGGTGAAGTGGTCCTTTAATTCATTATGAGATGACATTGAGAACATTACGCCAAAAACTAATTTTCACCGAATAAAAACATTTCGTTCAGTGATATTTATAGCAGTAGTATAAAATCACAACAAGGCCATACTTTTCGACTCTAACACAATGGTCACTTAAAATATCCTAAGATTATTACAGTGAACACGTTCATCAGTTTGCAGTTTTTTTCTATATACAAAACAAAGGAGCTTATTGGATCAGACGAGAGTTGCATTATTTCCAACGCACAGCCCCGTTTCTCCTGAAGGGCATAAACAATGCATTTGGAGTAATTTACCTGGAGTAAGCCTGGGGGACCAGCAAAGGTGAACTCCTATTTACCGTCATTAACCCATTCTGACCTGAGATCAGATTCTAAAAATGTCTTCTATACATCCTGACGGTTTTCCATTCTGACCTGAGATCAGATTCTAAAAAATGTCTTCTACGTCAGTCGCTCTTCGATTTTTCCAAAATAGCAGATCTACAAGCTCATAGCGCGCCACCGAGTGGCGCGCTATGAGCTTGTAGATCTGCTATTTTTCAATAGCTAAAGCATGACATAATGCTAACACAGAAAGGGGTTCCCGACCAGAATGGGTTAAAGCTACAAATCACTTAATACCAATATAAACAGCTCAGCTATTATGCTGCGGTCGGTGGTGGTGCCTGGGAGTTCATGCATGGATGAGCAAAGATCCAAATCATGGAGGATGAATTGAATGAATTAAAACAGCCCTTGGTATAACGGCGTGATTAAACCAGTCACGGCGGGAACCCCCTTTTGGTGTTTTAAAAGCATTATGTTATACTTGAGAAAAAGAGCTATTGAAAAATAGCAGATCTATACAAGCTTGTATAGATCTGCTATTGAAAAATCGTGAAAACGTGGCGCAAATCTTTGAATA
>NC_137877.1:8442796-8467796 GCF_963924005.1 Protomyctophum bolini | reverse complement strand
TCTACAAGCTCATAGCGCGCCACCGAGTGGCGCGCTACGAGCTTGTAGGTCTGCTATTTTTGAAAAATTGAAGAACGACTGTGACATTTTTAGAATCTGATCTCAGGTCAGAATGGGTTAATCAGACCAGTGTGTGTCCAGTGGAAACCTTGTATGAATCTGATCTCAGGTCAGAATGGGTTAATAGGCAGGTTGATGCCTTGCGTACGTTTTCCTCTGCCCCTCAATGTATGTATGAATGAATGGGTGAAGGCAGTGTACATTTCTAAGCGCTTGGATGAAGGCGGTATGATATAAATGCACCATTTTATTCACCATTTTAATGTTTAACGTATCATGGTGTATAATGTAAAGAGAAATCATGCTATATAGGAGAAAACAGTTCTGGGTTTGATGAGGTTTGCATAATTGCTTTACTCTTTCCGCCCCAAACCGCTGGAATGTTACCATGTGGCAGGAATTACCCAGGAGACAGAGGTGTTTGTCCTTTAAGCCATTTAGCCCTGAAGAAAATGTCTCCTAAATCCTGACAGTTTTCTGAAATACCTCATGTTTCTATAGGCCTATATATCACTCAATATGTCCTGTCAAGGACCCCGAAAATGATCTGTAATTGGCCTCCGAGACCCTCCATCTGAAAATATGTTGTTCCAGGGAGACCTCCCCAGAAGCAAAAGATTTGAGTTAAAAACGTTTGTTCTGAAAAAATATATTCCAAATTTGAGGCACATTTTCACAATTTTTCAAAATAGCAGACCTACAAAGCTCGTAGCGCGCCACTCGGTGGCGCGCTACGAGCTTGTAGATCTGCTATTTTTCAATAGCTAAAGCATAACACGATGCTAACACCGAAAGGGGGTTCCCGCACCAAATGGGTTAAGTATATAAAACCTAAGACAGACAACTTTATTGGATAATTTGAATCCGCAGCGCTAATGGCGTGTATTCCTTAAGAAAATTGAAAGATCAATCACCAGTGACAAGATACCTTGTATAAAAAATGCTCCTCTCCTCCCTTTGAGGGGAGAAAAATGCTAAGTGCATTTTACTGTAACCCCACCCCCCCCACCCCACCCTACACCTCCACCACCCCCCCCCCCCCCCCCACCTCAGCTGTCCATTTCTCTCTCTCTCTCTCCCTTTCCTGAAAATGTTAACGAACGAGGGGCAATAATCAAAGCCCATATGCTATGCATGTGGCAAACCTCATTACAGTAAATGACCTTTACCGATCCATGCCAACATCCTCTTTTTGCAGCTTGATAACGCTATAGCTAGAGCATTATAAAAGCGCGGGGGATACGATACAACAGTGGCTTTAGTTAACACAATCTGACCCGAGATCAGATTCTATATACATGTCTTCTACTACATCCTGACGGTTTTCTGAAAAAAAGCCATGTTTCTATGTCAAGTCGATTTTTCGAAAATAGCAGACCTAGATCTGCTATTTTTCAATAGCTAAAGCATAGCATAATGCTAACACCAAAAGGGGGTTCCAGCCCAAAAAGGATTAACACAATCATCCACATGGACAGGGGGATATTAAAGAAGGCATGGCCAAAGCCTTCAGGACACATTAGCGACAACCGTGGTTCCCGTCTAATCCGGGTCGGAACCGGTAGAGAGCTCACTTTTTCGTTTGTGTGTGGCACATCACTCTCTCAATAAGTAGACACATGCAACATGAAAGAGTGTGCGTGTGTATAGATAGACACATGCGTGCACAGTGCGCACACACAGCCGCGACAGATCACTAACAATAAACTGCGGCAGTAGAAAAGTGCTGTGGGCAGGAGGAGAGGAGAAGAAGAGAAGAGAGAGGCAGAAGAGAGAGCGAGAGAGAGCAAGAGACATTACTAGCAGCTGTTACTACTGCGGGTGCAATATATCCCATTTTGCGCGGGAACCCCTTTCGGTGTTATAGCATCATGCTATGCTTTAGTTATTGAAAAATAGCAGATCTACAAGCTCAGAGCGCGCCACCGAGTGGCGCGCTACGAGCTTCTAGGTCTGCTGTTTTTGAAAAAAACTACTGACATACTGTAGAAACAGAGCTTTTTCAGAAAACTGTCAGGATGTATAGAGAAGACATTTCTACAGTAGAATCTGATCTCAGGTCAGAATGGGATATTCAGGCCCAATCAATAAAGCTCCTGCAGGCAGTGACACCCAAGCAGACAGAGGAATCATTTTCATCTGATACTTAGCAAAGGCTCCCCCCTTTTAAAAAGATTGCTTTCAGTCAATGACAACCAGTTGTCATTTGACTCAGGCTCCTTGAAATGAAATATATTGACGAGCGTTATCAATCACGGCCCACTCTGCCCGTCATATCACTTTGGTGCGTGCGTGTGTGTAATGTGTGTGTGTGTGTGTGTGTGTGTGTGTGTGTGTGTGTGTGTGTAATGTGTGTGTGTGTGTGTGTGTGTGTGGTGGTGGGGGGGGGGGGGGATCAGCTTGCATGTGGTCATCAGATCATCCGTTTTAATTACAAAATTAGCATCACTGCCTCCTGTCCCCTCTCTGCCTCCATTACAAATCGCATCAAGAGAGAGAGAGAGAGAGAGAGAGGGGAATTAACCCATTCTGAACGGGAACCCATCAGCATCATGTTATGCTTTAGCTATTGAAAAACAGCAGATCTACAAGCTCGTAGCGCGCCACCGAGTGGCGCGCTACGAGCTTGTAGGTCTGCTATTTTTTGAAAAGTCGAAGAACGACTGACATTTTTTAGAATCTGATCTCAGGTCAGAATGGGTTAATCGGACCAGTGTGTGTGTCCAGTGGAAACCTTGTATGAATCTGATCTCAGGTCAGAATGGGATAAGAAGCGCACACGCCCCGGCGTACTGTATAGTTTACAGTGCTATCGCTAATGATTCCAGTGCTGACCGTATGATGCCGTTTATACTGTATAGGCTGTGAATTTTACATCATTTAATCAATGTGTGTTTTTTTTAGAGCATGTCAATATGTTCACGCACACAGAGGCCAATTTACTGACAAAGTCGTTTCTTTTTTCCACCGGCGCGTGTCGAGTATTTTTCCCAAACGCCAAACCCCCCGAAAAGGCCGTCTCTGTTTGTCCGTGCTGTGTGAAGGACATGCTGAGATTGTGCAATTCTTTTAACATTGTTTAACCCATTTAGACCTGAAGAGGATTCTATAAACGATGTCTCCACAAAATCTTGGATTTTTCTGAAAAACCCCATGTTTCTATATGTCAGTGGTGCCTCAACCATTTTCATGTCAAGGACCCCCAGAATGATCTGTATGTGGCCGCGGTACCCCCCATCGGAACATATGTGGTTCCATTGACCCCCCCCACAGAGGCAAAGATGTGAGTTAAAAAACGTTCTGAAATAATATATATTCAAAGATTTGCTCCACATTTATCGCGATTTAAAAGAAATAGCAGATCTACAAGCTCGTAGCGCGCCACTCGGTGGCGCGCTACGAGCTTGTAGATCTGCTATTTTTAAATAGCTAAAAGCGTAACACCAAAAGGGGTTCCCGTTCGAGATGGCTTAAACTTGCTCCCTCTTTATCTCCGTCCCAGCGGATGAGAAGCCGTGCGATTGTGAAGATGTCTGGGCTCAATATGGCGTGATAGCTCTATAGCTCTCCCATATCATAATTGAGTATAGGAACACCTTCAGGAGCAAAGGCAGCACAAACAGTCAGAGTGCTCTGATGGAACAGACCCAACTGTTTCTATATCACGCCGAATGCCTTTGCCATTTTCAACCCTGATTGCTACGTCGGGACGTTTGGAACGGGAGAGAGAGATCGTCGTTTTGCCGTATAGCTTCATTACGGTTATTATGCACACAGTAATGTTATTACTCCGTGCTAATGTGTCCTCTTAGACATAATCACAGTCAAATGAGAGCACAGCCGTGATGTGCTATAAACACTGATGCCGCCGCGCGCAATCTTTAGCTGCAAAACGTATAAAATGCGCCTCCCGCGTTCGATGCAATTACGCGCGCCACCCCGCGTGCATATTTCACATTAGCCTGAAACCTCCCCGAAAACCTGCGAAAGACACATCATCGCTGAAAAGGTTGAATGTCATTTATCCCATTCTGGACGGAAACCCGTTTTGGTGTTTTGACTATAAGCATTTATATGTTCTACTTTAGCTATTGAAAAATAGCAGATCTACAAGCTCATACGAGCTTGTACTGTAGGTCTGCTATTTTGAAAAATCGTGAAAAGTGGCAAAAATCTTTGAATGTAATATTCTTTCAGATTATTATTTTTTTTAATTTCGACGTCAGGCCAAAATGGATTATTACACGTATCACATTTACACCAAGTGACATTGTCTTTTCAAATTGTGTTGATCTCTTCACTTTCAAAAGGTCAGCCCCCTTCCACCGGCCCCCACCCCCCCACATCCCTAGCTAAATCCAACCTGACAAGAGACTGGTGAGGAGGGGACAGACAAACGCACATTGCATCAGCCCCCACATCAAAGCGCTCCAAATTAATCTATCCAATTAATGAAGAATGAGGCCTCACGTTGATGAGGGATGACAACTCCACTGTCAGTTTGTTTTTTTATAGCTCTGCTCCGGCTATTGTGAACTAACCACAAGAGACAGTCAAACAAATATTTGCATGACATGAGGTTTGTCTAGCGCACACACACACACACACACACACACACACACACACACACACACACACACACACACACACACACACACACACACGCACACACCGCCGCGCAGGTTTTTGAAAGTGTGTCGTGTGTGTGTTGGGGGGGGTGGGCTGCGCCCCAAGGGTAACAACCATGGGCACCAGCAAGGGTCTTCTGGAAGGGGGTAGGGGGAAGGAAAAAAAAAAAATGTATAAACAAACACACACACACACACACACACACACACACACACACACACACACACAGACACAGACACAGACACAGACAGACAGACAGACTCAATGCAGAAGATTATTGTGGCAATTCAAGCTGGCATCTCTAAAATTGCAGAAATAGCTGATTGTGATGCATTATGGTCACTATATAGATCCAGCTATTTTAGCTATTTTTGTTATTTTTATTTGGGGGTCCTTTCTCGTCATGTCAAAGTCTGGGAATATGTGGTCTAGAGCGTGCCTGTTTTTATGTCCGTCTCTGTCTAGATAGAACCCACTGTCGTTTCAAAGACGAACTTGAAATGGAACCATTATGGAAACAACGCTTAACCAATATCCCCCTTGTTATATTGTAATGTATTTCCGCAGTCGTCTGCATTCATGTATTTTGAATATATACAACACCGGGACGTTCGCACGCATTTTTCCTCCAATCATCACATGCATATTCAAATGTCGTTGCGCGCCGGCGCTTATAACAAGCCGACACAACCGGAATTAGAACGAGGGGCATTAGGACTTCATTAAAAGCAGAAACGATTATCAGGTTTATCTTTTTGAATGTCTATTAAAATGTGTGTGTCGTTCGCTGCACTTATCTGTCACCTGTCTCCATGAGCCTGGCAGACTAATGGAGAGATGGTGAGGAGAGGGCCCAATGCCCAGGAGAGACCCATCAAGCTCTCCCCTCCTCGCACAGGGAAGGCTGTCTGTCTGTCTTTGTCTACTCTGCCACTCGCATGTCTATCTCACTTAACCCGTTCTGGACTGAGGTCCATTAAAAAAAAACCCATGTTTTCTATGTCAGTGGTGGTCCTCAACCTTTTTCATGTCAAGGACTGTCCAGAATTATCTCTATTGGGCCACGGACCCCCCCCCCCCCCCCATCTCAAAATATGTATAGTTCCAGGGACCCCCCGCCCCCCCCCAGAAGCAAATATTTTAGTTAAAAATGTTCGCTCTGAAATATATATTCAATGATTTGCGTCACATTTTAACGATTTTTCAAAAATATCAGACCTCCAAGCTCGTAGCGCGCCACTCGGTGGCGCGCTATGAGCTTGTAGATCTGATATTTTTCAATAGCTAAAGCATAGCATAATGCTAACACCAAAAGGGGTTCCGTCAGAATGGGTTAATACCGGCCCATTATTGTTCCACCTCTCTCTCTCTCTCTCTCTCTCTCTCCTCTTCTCTCTCTGTCTCTCTCTCTCTCTCTCTGGCAAAATGGCTTACTGAGATCTTCCGCTAACCCAAAACAAACCGAGGTATCGCACTCGAGGGGGGGGAAGGAAAAATAAAGAAATACCCAAAACTATACACTGTAATCGCCGTGAATCAGATCAGATTAAAAGGAAGAAAAAAAAAAAGTGTCTATAGGTTGAAAGAGCTTTGCAATGATGTGCTTTGCAACAAGACTGAATATTATGCAGCCTACAGGCTATACAATCTAGTACTCTCTCCAGAGCTCTCTCCCCCGCTTTGACAAAGGCTCCCACAAGAGAGCCACAGAGCAGAGAGGAAGATGGATGAAGTTGCCCCTAGACACTCATATCAGGTCAGTATAGCGCTTTATCCCCTAATGGTTAAGGTTAGGATTGGGGGGGGAAAGAAAGAGGAGGAGGACGAGGGAAAAGGGGGTGATACCAGGATCGGGGGAGCCAGCCGAGGGCCATTGTTCTGTCTAAGAGGAGCAGGAAGTATAGCCACCATGCATCTTCCATCATGTCCACATTTAGCTTAACGCTGCTACAGGCCACCAGCGCTGGAGCGGTGAGGAGGCGCGTGGTGGTGGGGCGAGAGCCGCCGCCGCGCATGCAGCTATAAGCTAGTTGGATGTGTCCTTCTATCTACCCAGAGAGCTTTATTATTAGAAAGGACATAAACAGACTAATTAAATCGCAGCAGCGGTGGTGGTGGTGGAGCTGTGGGCTGACAGCTGGCGCAGAGACGTGTGACCAAACAGATCCCTATCAAAGAGCCAGAGTACACTGTACACTGTCTCTGTGTGTCGTGTCTGTCCATCTTATAGGGGGCACGCGTGGCCATTTTTAACCCATTTTGACCTGAGATCAGATTCTAAAAAAATGCATGTCTTCTACATCCTGACAGTTTTCTGAAAAAGCTATGTTTCTGTGTCAGTCGTTCTTCGATTTTCAAAAATAGCAGATCTACAAGCTCATAGCGCGCCACCGAGTGGCGCGCTACGAGCTTGTAGATCTGCTATTTTTCAATAGCTAAAGCATAACATAATGCTAAGACCGAAAGGGGTTAAAGTGTGCGAGTATGTGTACGGCTGTCACTGCATATATATATATATATATATATATATATATGCTTAATTTTACAGTTTTTTTGGCGTGCCGGTGTCAACAAGCACCGGGAATAGCAGATCATATCAAGCTCATAAACGCGCTGTAACACGATGCGTTGTTGTGAGATTAAAGATCCGCTATATTCCCGGCATGCGACACTGGTGCAGAATTGGTGCAAGGCTTCTGATTGGTTCCCTGACTGACTAAACAGCAGCAGGCTCTTTCTGATTCGTTCCGCCCTGCTTCAGCCTCGTTTACGTTGAATTTGCTAAAACATTCATTTTTGGAGAAAAAAAAAAGCTAAAAAGCTAAAAACAAACATGATATGCACCTGTAATGTTCCTTTTTTTACTGACACCAAGTTTAAAATAAGAATTGAACGCACAGGATATCAACACGAAGCAACTGATAAATGGTACTGAAAGGATGGAGAGAAAGGATTTTTGTCCAACCACGAAACAGCAACCAATGGGTGCGGGCAAGAGGGGGTTTACAACCAACCAACCACGCGCGGGACTTGACAAAGGATGAGTTTATAGCTGACGAGTAAATGTCGATTCTTCATTTGTTGTCTTCAGTATTGTGTCCCAGCCAAGGCAGCCATACTGCGTCATGTTGATAATAGACTGTAGCTACCGAGCCTCTGCCCGTCGAACGCATACGTTCTCACCAGGCCCCCGTTTTCCAAACTGCTATAAAATGCTATCCAACAGAGCTGTGAACACTCGCGGTAATTAGCAACGTGGCCTCCAGGCCGACTCCACTCAGCTCTAGCAGCGTGGCCAAAGCACGGACCCCATAGAGAGAGGGGCCGAGTTATGCATTGATCTGGGAGAATTAAGGCTAACTGCCCCAGATTGCAGTGTGTCTTGATGTACCTTCTGGGATGAGCAATGCATGTACTCACGTGGCCTGTGCATTGTTTGCGGAGTAAACAAGGGGCGATTTGGACTCGTTGCGCTTTAAAAATGAACACATCGTGAATAATTAACGAGGCCCCTTTAAAGCACTGTTATCTTTTGTGTGACCGCAAACGTGAAACCACTGATGATGAGAAAATATGGTTTTAACCAGTCAATAATGGTGGAGTGCAACAAGAAACAGCTTAATCAATGGGGGCTATGCTACGTTGCAAACAGGACTTGAATTATAACGCCGATAATTGATTTCCGTCCATTTTTTTCTCTCGCTCCTTCATGTGATGTCATTGTTCATTGATTCCTTGTGCTGCCTGCAGTGAGGAATGATGGGAAGTTTGCAAAAAAAAAAAGAAAGATTATGCTGTGACTTTTGTTGACCCCCCCCCCCGCCGCCACACACACACACACACACCCACCCACCCACACCCACCCACAAACCCACTTTTTGCTCCACCTTTCCCTTCTTTCGTTCTCCTCCTCTCTCTCTTCTATCGTCTCTCTTCCGTTTTGAAATTTGCTAGCTGCTCTGCTAGCACCAGCTTAACCAAAAGGATTAAGTCCCCATACCCAACTGAGAACACAGATAATGCTCCGTAATTGGTAAAAAATGAAGATGAATGGGACAGCTAGATAAGGACCAATTAGCTGCTGGGAGCGTACAGCTGTGGTCTCCTCACAGGAGCGCTCTCAGGGGCCAATGAAGGCCCCCCACTTTCTCTCACTCTTTCTCACGTACACGCACGGACGAACGCCAAGCGCACGCACGCACGCGCACACACACAGACACACACATGCAAATAACATAGGGGGGCCCCCCCCAGGAATTAGCCTGGTGACCCTGTGGAAAGAGAGGTATGATGCCTCCTCATCATCTTCTCTCCCACTGGAACCTCTCTGCTGCTCTCAGCCATAGGCATCGCTCCAGGTAGCTGTCAACACTAGCACCCATCCAGCCACAGCCTAGCGTGTGTGTGTGTGTGTGTGTGTGTGCTGGTGCATGGAGAGCCTGACCCAAGCCCCCCGGGGACCGCGAGAACCCGGGCTTGGCTTGGCTGGCGTTCCGGGCTCAAGTGTCGCAAAACGGCGTTATATATATGGCGGTTTTGCGCCACAACTCCAGCGCCTTTTAATGGCGCTGCTTTCTTGTGGCATCGTCGGCCGTGCGTGGAGGCGGGTGTGGTGGGAGGAAGGGGGGAGGGGGGGGGGTGTTGAAGTGGAGGTAAATAAACAAACACAAAACACGACGACGGCCCCTCGGTGAGTGTGAGCACGTCATGCGTTTGCTTCTGTCGTCCAGGTTTTTGGCAAAGTCTGTTTTTCCCCCAACGCTGAGCAGGTTTGTCGGTCGACGGCGTGGTGTGGTGCATGGCATCATCTGGCTGATGACAGTGGAATTCCCATATCTAATTACAGACAGGATTTCAGCTCCATTAGCCCGTTCTGCACGGGAACCTATTTTGGATGTCAGCATCATGTCGTGCTTTAAGCTATTGAAAAATAGCAGATCTACAAGCTCGTATAGCGCGCCACCGAGTGGCGCGCTATACGAGCTTGTAGGTCTGCTAACGACTGACATTTTTTTTTAGAATCTGATCTCAGGTCAGAATGGGTTAGAGATGCTGCAGAGAGAGGAGTCATATGAGTGGCAGGGCAGCACCCAGTGGCCAGAGAAGAGAGAGAGAGAGAGAGAGAGAGAGAGCATTCTGTCTCTCCTCCTTCCTCAAGGTCTCTCGACCGTTTTGCTTGTATGTTTTTTAGTTAGGTTTCTTTCCGAAGAAAGCAATCCCCTTCTCTTAAAATTGGGAAGGTGTTTTGTTAGTTGGGGGCAGCTGACAATATTTCCTCTCTCTCTCTCTCTCTCTCTCTCTCTCTCTCCCGCGGTAATAATGAAGGTTGTGTGGCTGTGGTGGGGGTCAATGCGTCGAGAGGGCACAACGATGGAGGGGTCTGCTGTTTATCCCCCTCAAGGCCTCTCCTCCTCCGCCGCATGCACCACAACAGTGTTTCTCTCGCTCGGTCTGTGATCTGTAATTGTGGCATTTCCTGCGAGACACAGGAGTCAGGAACAATCCACATTGTGCCCGGAGAGCACGTCCCTCTGAACCCCCCCCCCCCCCCCCCCCCCCCCACACACACACACACCATCATCACCACCATCCCGACGCCCGCATTCTCCTCCTCCTCCTCCTCCTCCTCTAAATACTGGGAGGGGAAAAATCAAAGAAAGTGAAGTCCCCATTCCCATTTCCCTCTCTCTCTCTCTCTCTCCTCTCTCTCTCTCCTCTCTCTTTCTATCTGTCTCATTCCCTTCATTTCCACCACCTGTCTCTCTTATTCTCAATCCATGTCACACACACATAGGCTATGCATGCTCGCGCACATCACGCGCACAGGCACACACACACACACACACACACACACACACACACACACACACACACACACACACACACACACACACACACACACACACACACACACACACACACACACACACACACACACACACACACACACACACACACACACACACACACACACACACACACACACACACACACACACACACACACACACACACCTTCCTTCCCCTCCTGTGTGCAGTGCCTCACACTCACATGGGGACCCAGGTTTGGTTTGTCTTGGCTGCAGAATTCAACTGGCTGTTTTTTCTCCCCTCCTCCTCCTCATAATTAATAACACTGATGCAAACAGGAAGGTCTAATTGTGATGAATATTTAACGCGGGGGGGTGGGGGGGGAGAAACATTAGCCCTGCATTCAATTTACATCAACACAAAGACGAGCGGTGCGGGCATTCCAACTCAACTACATACAAACAGAACAGAGTGTCCTTCAGGTCTCTCATGCCTCCCCTGGTCTCTGTCTCGCTCCCCTTCAGGTCTCTCATGCCTCCCGCGGTCTCGGTCTCGCTCCCCTGCTTGTGAAGCCGTGCTCAACAATGGAAGATGTGCCTCACGTCGAGATGAAGCACCTGTGTTTTAGCCGAGGGGAATCTCTTCGGCGGTATACAGTATACTACAGTACACACGCAGCTACAGTAGGGGCCGCCTTTCTGCTCACGTCAAATGTGACCAAATTTGACTGAGAGACTGCCATTGGATTTTTTTGAATTTTAGTTTTTTTTTTCCCATGTCATATGAAAGCAGGGAATCATAGCTTCAGATTGACATGTTGGTTGTTCAGTTTGACCCACCAGTTTTGGAGATATTGGCTTATATAGAGTGATGTCTTGCAGAGAAACAGCGAGTTGAGAAAACAGGCTTGAAAGGTTCACTTCTGTGGGTCTCTAACATTACACCTATAGCTACGTGTTTAAGCATTTATTTCATGTCGATTTCAGCTCTGACACTTATTTCAGACATGCTCTAGTATGTGAAGAGTCTGCCTGTGCTATTAACTCAATTTGAAAAGAAAAAGGAAAAATAAAAATCTCCTCTGGTGAAAAGCTGGAATGTGCGCGATGGCAGTCTCTCAGTCAAATCTGGTCACAGATGTCTTCTAAAATGTGTTCTTGGTCCATGAGACACATGTCTTAAGACGATGTATACCCAACGTGATACACCTGTGATGACACCAAGTTTAAAATAAGAATTGAACGTACAGAATACACAACACGAAGCAACTGAAAAACACGCTCTTTCAATGGTAGTGGATGGAGAGAAAGGAATTTTGTCCAACCCACGAAACAGCAACCAATGGGTGTGAAGAGGGGGGGCACAACCACGGGCGGGACTCGACAAAAGGGTGAATTAGAATAAACTGACGAGTAAATGTCGATCCTTCATTTGTCTTCAGTATTGTTGTCCAGCCTATACTGAGACATGTTGATGATAAGACTAGTTACCGAGCCTCTCTCACCAGGCCCGTTTTCCTTATACAATCCAAACTGGTATAAAATGCTATCCAACAGAGCTGTGTGAACACTCCCAGTAATTAGCAACGTGGCCTCCAGGCCGACTCCACTCAGCTTGTATATTCATAATTACGTCGTTCAATGATGTATACTTCATATTGTGCATCTCTCTATATAAAGAAATGCATGGAATCTCTGTGATTAAAGAGGTCCCTGCACACTGCTGCGCCTTTCGGGAAAAAAAATGCAGCGTTTTTCTGCCTCCAGAAATGTCGCCTGGGACGGGGAATTGTAGATAATAGCGACTGAAAGCGTGTGCGTGCGCACACGTGTGGGTGCATGCGCAAATCAAGATGGCGCAGTCCAGTGTTATGGCTGACAACAGATAGCCATCCGAAGCTAATGTGAGTAGCCTTTCGATAAGTTAAACGTAACTTACGTTTATTGGCGCTTGCCGAGACTAATGATTAACGTTGGTTACGCCACAAGGGCGGGGGGATCGTGAGGCCTGCAGCGCTAGTCAAATGCGCGAAATACCAAAGTAGAAGAAGAGATCCTCTGCAAGCAGGAAGTGCAGCCCACCCAGCCCACCAAGTAATTGATATAATAATTGATAATATGATAATCATGATGAAAGATGCAGCCCTATATACAATTTAGCCATTCAGCAGACGCTCTAAATCCAGAGCGATTTACAGTAAGCAAGAACAAAACATGGTAATACATCAAATACAAGAATCATACGTTAGCTAAGAATCTAACAGTGGAATATCTATAATTAAACTATGCGTATACACCATAGACTCTAGCATTTTATGTAGACTAGACACTCTATGGCATAGAGTGTCTAGTCTACATAAAATGCTATCTAAGTTACATCATTTTAGCCTTTGCCTACGCCTGTAAGGCTAGGGCAAGTGCTACGGGCTAAGATGGCATCTGAAGAGGTGGGTTTTCGGACTACGGCGGAGGATTGGGGAGTGAGAGTCTGCAGTTCTGATCGCATTAGGAAGTGCATTCCACAGTTCTGGAGCCAGAATGGAGAGGTTTGGGACGTGTGGAGCGTTGTCCCGGCGTTTTTTTAGTCATCAAATGTATACTTCCCTGAGTTGGCTGATCAAGAGCACGTGGGAAGGTTTGTATAGGGTCCGATCAGACTTGCAAGACATGGGTACGTTTGGTTGCTTTGAAGGCTTTGAATGAAGTAAAGGGATTTCAGAACCATGCATGGATGAACAGCCAGTGCCACTTGCACATCGGCTAATGGGGGGGGGGGGGGGGGGGTCCGTTTAAAATAAACACATTTGTGATTAAACATTTATTTACTCCTATAGTTTTCGTATCAGCAGCCGGGGCTGATTATCAATTCCTGTCAACGTTACACAGATG
Organism: Protomyctophum bolini; assembly: GCF_963924005.1. Classification (NCBI taxonomy): domain Eukaryota; kingdom Metazoa; phylum Chordata; class Actinopteri; order Myctophiformes; family Myctophidae; genus Protomyctophum; species Protomyctophum bolini. Next base: position 8,454,409 of record NC_137877.1, on the reverse strand, counting down.
TGGTTTGCACTAGTTAACAGTGTTATCATTACAGTGTGCGGGAGTTCAACCCGGATGTCATTATAAGACTGGAGTGAATGTTTCCATTTCCACTGAGCAGCTGTGTTCTGGCTTCTTTAACCCATTCTGACCTGAGATCAGATTCATACGAGGTTTCCGCTGGACACACACTGGTCTGATGAACCCATTCTGACCTGAGATCAGATTCTAAAAATGTCAGTCGTTCTTCGATTTTTCAAAAATAGCAGACCTACAAGCTCGTAGCGCGCCCTATGAGCTTGTAGATCTGCTATTTTTCAATAGCTAAAGCATGACATGATGCTGTGGGTTCCCGCTGTGGGTTCCGTTCAGAATGGGTTAAAAAAAAAAAACATTTAGACCTGAGGACGATTCTACAAATGCCTTCTAAATCATGACAGTTTTCTGAAAAACCTCATGTTTCTATATCAACGGTTCTCAAACTATTTAATGTCAAGGAACCCCCAGAATTATTATGTAATTGGCCGCCGACCCCCCATCTGAAAATATGTGTTGTTCCAGGGACCCTCCCACCAGAAGCAAAATATTTGAGTTTGAAAAAACATTCGCTCCGAAAGAATATATAAAGATTTGCACCACATTTTCACGGTTTTCCCAAAAAATAGCAGATCTACAAGCTTGTAGATCTGCTATTTTTCCAACAGATAAAAGTTTAAAATAATTGGTTAAAGTGGTTTAAAGCTATAAGGTGACACAGATGCGTCCTGACAGGTCTGAATGGGTTCAGAAACGGCATGAAGTCCATTCCATGTTAGTCGTCCCGCACATGCATTGTGCACAACAGTGAGTTCATTCCCAACAAGGCTATACACATCAGCCAAAACGCAGACCCTCTCCTCCCTGCCCAGCCATTTTGCTATATCAGTATAAGTGATTTAACACGTCTGAATTCCTAAGAGATAATGGGCCATGGAGTTCGGAACATATTAGGCATTCAAACACTCAAATAATAGTGGGAGGAGGAGGAGGGGGAAGCCAAGGCCAGCGTGGTGGGGGCGCCGCATTGTAAATAAGCTCTGCAATCTCATTTTGTGTTAAACTATACTATAGTTCATAATTTTAAAATGCTTTTTTTATTTTTTATTATTTCTAAACAGAAAAAGCGATATAAGTGTTAAAGCCGGGGGGCTCTCTGAAGGAGACAGCTCTGCTCCTATAGGCAGTGTTTCATGGCCCTGCGGCGTGGGAGCGGGCCATATTTCTCCAGGCGTATTATCAGGATGACTCCGGCTGGCCACCCTGTCACAGGAGAGTGCTTGATATAACCCATTCTGACCTGAGATCAGATTCTAAAAACATGTCTTCTATATATATACATCCTGACAGTTTTCCATTCTGACCCGAGATCAGATTCTATAAAAATGTCTTCTATGTCAGTCGCTCTTCGATTTTTTCAAAAATAGCAGATCTACAAGCTCGTAGCGCACCACCGAGTGGCGCGCTACGAGCTTGTAGATCTGCTATTTTTCAATAGCTAAAGCATAACATAATGCTAACACCAAAAGGGGTTTCCCCGTCCAGAATGGGATAAACAAGAGATTGCCGCGACACCCAGTAATCAATATTAGGATGGCTTCAGTACCAAACATCATTTGTCTCCGCCGACCATTCCTTTGACCAAACGAAGCATTAATTCAAATCATAAATCTGAGCTGATTTAAATCCAGGGAGAGTTATATGAGTGAGTGAGTGAGTGAGGGAGGGAGGGAGAGAGAGAGAGAGCAAGAGATAGAGAGAGAGAGAACGCGCATGCACGAGAGAGAGAGAGAGAGAGAGAGAGAGAGAGAGAGAGAGAGAGAGAGAGAGAGAGGGCCCCTGTCTGCCTGCCTGCCCCTAATGATTTATTTTCTACATTTCTGCGAGCGAGAGATTTGTCCATACTCACTGACAGGTCACCTTCAAACGCCAGTGGCAGACTGTTCATCACATGCAGACGAGCATCTCATCGCCGCGAGTAAATATTAACCCATTTCGGACGGGGGACCACCTTTTGGTGTTTTTAATAATAAAGCATTATGTTTATACTTTAGCTGTTGAAAAATAGCAGATCTACGAGCTTGTAGGTCTGCTATTTTAGAAAAATCACGAAAATGTGCCTCAAATCTTTGAATTATATATTATTACAGAGTGAACATTTTAAACTCAAATCTTTGCTTCTGGTGGAGGTTTTCCTGGAACTACATATTTTCAGATGGGGGTTTCATGGTCCTTGAAACATGAAATATTGAGCACCACACTAACACCACCAGAAACATAAGGTTTTTTCATATATATTTTTTAATTTCGACGTCAGGCCAAAATGGAACCCCTTTTGGTGTTGGCATTATGTCATGCTTTAGCTATTGGAAAATAGCAGATCTACAAGCTCATAGCGCGCCACGAGTGGCGCGCTACGAGCTTGTAGGTCTGCTATTTTCGAAAAAAACGACTGACACAGAACATATAGCTTTTCAGAAAACTGTCATTTTCAAACAAGACATTTTTTTTTTTTAGAATCTGATCTCAGGCCAGAACGGTTAAAGGAAAAGAATCCAATTGATTGTGGATGGGGCCGAGAGGCGTCGCTGCCATATATTTCACTCAGAGAGCTAATGCTGTGGCCCGCCGTTGTGTGTGCCCGGCCCACCGTACCCAACCCGCCCCACCAGCCCCCTGCCAGAATTATGATTCTACTGGGAGCCTGTGTGGCTGTGGCTGCATGCGGCTGTGAAGCTCAAGGTTACAATTTAAATTGTAAAAAGGGAGAAAAGATAAACAGTCTCTTATTAGCTCCATTGCCATTGCCACGCATAGCCTCGCCGTCGTTCGTATTCGCATTTATCTTTTTATTTTCGCGACCTTGTGAACTCGCCGTTCGTCGTATAATATTTGTATCCCTTCAGTCTCTTGGAGTGATGATCTCAGACTTTTCGTTTTTTTTTTACTATACGCTTTGTTAAATCTTGCTTGTGAAACACATCCTATATTCACCTCTTTAAACTGCATGTCGAGTGTTGCTGTTGAAAATGCATTCAGGAGTCAAGCCACTTAGTACGGTATAAGTGAATCAAAACACCATTAGCAAACCAAAGCTTCGGGGATTACGTTACAGTTTATAATTTGAACTGGGCTCATATAATTCCACACTACATTATGATTCTCCGCAAAAACCCCGCTAAGTGGCTCCGTGTGATATTACAAAAATCCTTCTGCTTTTTTTTTTTTAGGGCTAATAATTAACCCATTCTGACCGGGAACCCGTTTTGGTGTTTAGCATCATGTTATGCTTTAGCTATTGAAAAATAGCAGATCTACAAGCTCATAGCGCGCCACCGAGTGGCGCGCTACGAGCTTGTAGGTCTGCTATTTTTGAAAATCGAAGAACGACTGACATTTTTTTATAATCTGATCTCAGGTCAGAATGGGTTAATCAGACCAGTGTGTGTCCCAGTGGAAACCTCGTATGAATCTGATCTCAGGTCAGAATGGGTTAATTGAAATGGCACATAGTGAAAAACCAATGCTCTCACATCAATTCAATTAGTCGCTGTTAACGGCTGATAGCTTTGGGAAACTGTGTTCACAGTTTTACTTTGCTGTTAAGAGTTTCTTTTTTTTCCCCTTTTTTCTATAACACAAAAGGGCAACGTTTCTGAATAAAAGACTCATCTTAGTACGCTATATTACATGTTCTGTACAAAAGAACGCTGAACCACGTACAGTATGAAGGGTAGACATGAAGGCATGTGCATTCTACAGTCATAATATACTGTACTGTTCTGTGTTTTAAGACAAGCTTGTATGTGTAGGGAAAATGTAGGCCTATACTCCGCCGCTTGTGTGTGTATAGTTTGCATTTGCTTGTGTGTGTGTGTGTGTGTGTGTGTTGTGTGTGTGTGTGTGTGTGTGTGTGTGTGTGAGTGTGGGAGTGTGTCGGCACTATGTAGTCGGCACTATGTGAGTTATGTGTCTGTGTATTTCTGTGTTCACACATGTGCGCATGGAAATGCAGGTGAATCATCTTGGTGTCAGTGCATACTGCATACATATAGAGACAGATAGAGAGAGAGAGAGACAGTGTGTGTCTGTGCACGCGTCTGCGCTTGCGTGTGTGCGTGCGTGCGTGCTCCCGTGAAGGACACACTCACCGACGCTCTGGCCGAGGTCTCCGTTCTCCCCGTCCATCCCATGGTGGTTGTTGCCGTGGTAGCTGCTCATCACCTCCAGCTTGATCTTCTTCACCTTCATGGCCTCGGCAATGGCGGCGTTGGCAGCCGCTGCCGCCGCCGCTGTCAGGCCTGGGGAGAGGAGAGGAGAGGAGAGGAGAGGAGAGGAGAGGAGAGGAGAGGAGAGGAGAGGAGAGGAGAGGAGAGGAGAGGAGAGGAGAGGAGAGGAGAGGAGAGGAGAGGAGAGAGAGGAGAGGAGAGGAGAGAGAGGAGAGGAGAGGAGAGGAGAGGAGAGGAGAGGAGAGGAGAGGAGAGGAGAGGAGAGGAGAGGAGAGGAGAGGAGAGGAGAGGAGAGGAGAGGAGAGGAGAGGAGAGGAGAGGAGAGGAGAGGAGAGGAGAGGAGAGGAGAGGAGAGGAGAGGAGAGAAGAGGAGAGGAGAGGAGAGGAGAGGAGAGGAGAGGAGAGAAGAGAAGAGAAGAGAAGAGAAGAGAAGAGAAGAGAAGAGAAGAGAAGAGAGAAGAGAAGAGAAGAGAAGAGAAGAGAAGAGAGAGAGAAGAGAAGAGAAGAGAAGAGAAGAGAAGAGAAGAGAAGAGAAGAGAAGATGCTCTTAGGACACCTCAAAAACCTTAAGAGGTTTTTAGCAAACACTCAAACAACACAATAATGTCAGGAGCCCCGAGGCACAGGTGGGCCTCTGATTAGCACTGATTGGAGTGCCAGTGATTTCTTCCAATAGTGTCAACTGTGATGTCATTTCGCCCCTATTTCCAGCAGGTCGATTTCAAAATAAAACCGACGTTGACTAATGCATATACTACAAATTTCCAATAGTGTAAAATAACAGAGACCGATATTTTTGAAATGTTTGGAGGAAATCAGATTTCTATTGAAGCCATCTTGACGCAAAAGTATAGCTATACTCAACGGACTACAGACATTGTAATGTTCTATGGCAGTGTATGGGACTGCCACTTAACATCAAGATAAACCGCAGCCAATGAAGACAGAGTCGAAGGTGGAATTGACTGTTTACTTCATGACAAAGCGGTGAAAACTGCAAAAATAATAAAACAATACATTCAGAGTTGTTCTTAATTGACAGCATTCCAATCATTTCACAACTAAATAAACCAGGTAATTAACAATCATACACAGTCACACACTAGCTAAACCACATACACTCATCAGTGTTGATTAGTAGGATGACATACACCTGAGGCTAGGCTAGGCTATATGTTATGTTCTGCAGACAACAGTAAACATTTGTCAAAAACGTTTCCAAATACAAAATACCACAAAATGTACAGAAAGTAGCATATCTAACATCAACTTACAGCATTGCCTCTCAAAAGCTTCCAAGTTGGTAGATGTTTTCTTTTCTTAGGCTTACAGCTCTGAACAGTGTGTGTTTACTCTCTGCACTGCTGCATCAATGGTGCTCACAGGAAGTGACTCTCATTATATACTGATTTCTTCAAAATAAAAGTGCATATTGTACACAGGATGACAATAAAGTAGTTGCAGGCTTTTTTTAAAGCGGACAGAAATACCAACATTGCTTAGAATTGCCTTAAAGGCAAGACAAGTTTCTAACACATGATAAATATTTAATCAAGATCCTCTTAGCATCAAGTAAAAAAGCAATCACACGACGCTGGTACCAACAGGACCCACCAACGAAAGATCAATGGATGGACATTATTGAGGAACTGTATTCTATGGAAAAACTAACATTCATACTGAGACTACAAGAGGATAAATTCTATAAAAAAATGGGAAAAGTGGAATCTCTTCTCTCAGCCTAGCGATATTGCAATAGACTTTCATTGAATGTTTATTGTAATATGAAAAATGCAGCTGTAAAGTTGCCCGAACGGCCAAGGCTCCAAGAATCGACAGTCCAAGAATGTAGATCTTTTTTGGTATTTTATTTACCTCAAAACACAGAGTGACCGACCCAGGCTGGATTTGACTGTGCAGGCAAAAATAATACTTCACGAATAAAGACTTACAATACACTTTCAAATAACAGAAAGTAAGAAAACACTTGACAACTCAACTAAGGAAAAACCACAAAACAAGAACTTAAGAAACTGAAAACAGGCTATGCCTTCCTGGCCCTGCCAGCTCTCCCCTGGAGTTGTCTCCTTTGTTAGTCTCAAGCTAAACTGATTCCTTCCCAAACATTTCCACAAGCCTCCCTTATGTACCAGGTGAGACCCCACCCACAATGATTAGTAATTGGACCAATCTACTCAAACCAGGTAAACCATGACCCATGAGTTAGACCAACTATACAATTACACATTTAGAGTCTGAATGTTTTCCAAGGCATAACATCACACAAAACAATTACAATAGAATTAGGCAACACAGATAAGGGTATATGATGCTACACATGGCCACCTCTCCAAGGAGCTTGATGACAGTCAATTAATGGAAGCATCTGTGCAGTGTGTGTTTGTCATGACCAGTTTTATATTGTGGAGTCTTCTAGTGTCTATAGGGCACGGGTTCAGAGTAGACAGCAGCCTTTTTTTTTCTTTGACTTTTTGTCCTTTTTCTTTTCTTTTTCTTTCCCGTATTGTCTTGTTAGTTGAGTTTTTGTGTGTGTATTCTTCCTTCAATAAAAATTAAGTGAAAAAAATAAAATAAATGAGTGTCTGATACTGTACTTATATGTGTGATATCTTTCTCATATAGGTTATCACGACCTACTATGAACAAGAATCTTTCCGACTCTACTGTACTGTATCTGGTATATACGCATCTCTTACCATATTGATGTATCTGTACCTTGATGGGAACGGATGGAGTCAAGACAATGGCACGTTCAATTCATGACGCAAGCATTTTGTGTGTAAATAAAGCTTTGAATATATACAGTACACACACACACACACACAGTCACACACACACACACACACACACACACACACACACACACACAGAGTATAATCGCCAGGGGAGCCACGTCAACAGAAGTGAGGAGGGGAGAGGTCCAGAGAGAGAAATAGATATACGTAGGACTCAAAGTACACAAATGGAGGAAAGGGAATTGGATCTTAAAGGCTGAGGATGCCGAGGCACTTTCAATGACATCTTCTAATGTATTCAAATCAGCTCTATAATAACCCCACGATGCTCCGTCACAGAAACAGAATAATGACTCAAACTGGGGATTCACATTGCTTAGAGCTATACAGCACAGAGTACACACACACACACACACACACACACACAGCGCCTCATATTAAGTGCTGATATGAGTGGCATTGCTTTGCGAGAACAGTCAGCGGGGCTGAATGAGGAAAAGCATGAAGAGAAATCACTCGGTGATGAAGTGAGGGGGCGCCCTTATCGTTGTGCATATCATGTCGTTTTTGCTCAGACACTGACATAAAATTGTCCAGTCATTGTCAATGGGCGATTTAATCCTACTTTGTGTATAGGACAAAATTAGACACTAGGCCGATTTACTCAGACACACAGACGTAAACTCTAAATTCATCGTCAAAAGGAATTTAATGTTTGCGTATAGGACGGAAATAGCCGATTTGCTCGTCCACATTATGTGACGTGAACTGTCCATTCATTGTCAACGGGAATGTAATGTTTGTGTAAGACAAAAGTCTACACTAATGGCTGAATACAGGAGGGATAAAACAACAGCATTAATTTAGGATTCATGTCATTCTGTTATAAATGACCACGGTAACAAATCAACAGAGTTGGGGTCCGTTACTCATAAAAGTAAGGCACTACATATTACATATTACTTTTGAAAAAAGTAATGCCTTACATTACTTTATTACTCCCTGGAGAAAGTAACTAGTTACATTACTCGTTACATTACTTTTGCGTTACTCCATAAAATCGCCTGAGATGCATTGTCAAATAATTTGCACTGAACTGCCACACAACAATATAATATTTAGTTTGGGGTCTGTGAGGCCAAATCTCATCAAATGGTGGTCCATGGCTAAAATGCAGAATACATACTGGACCTTGATATGAAAATGGTTGAAAACCACTGTACCACGTGGTTCTAGGCAAATATTAACTTTCCCAACAATATATATTCAAATAAAATAATGAGACTGAGATAAATCAGTAGACTATAATTATGTTCAAAGTGCTTTAGGATCCCTTTCTTTATGATGTGGAGTCCCCTGCTCCATTGCTCATTAAATGTAGTTTTTCATTTCGGCATATTTGGTTTATTTATCTCTACATTAACTAACTAGTGATTGTGAGAGCACACGTTCTACAACAAACAAACAGACCCTCCCATTGGCAGTGTTGCCAGGTTTTAGAAGAGAAACAAGCAGCCATGTCTATGAAAACAGCCCAAAAGAAGCCTGACTGGGCTATCATAAAACAAGCCCAAAGTCGCTTGTAATAAGCGGACATGGCAACACCCCAACGCCTGCTCTGTCTCTGTGACAGTGAGGAGACTGGGAGCTTTCTGTGCAGCGGAAAAGTGCTACGGAGATTTTAATACAGAGACGACTTAAATGACAGTTATGACACAAGCACTGTATGCTATATCACAAAAAAACGGACAATGATGTGTCCGGCCAGAGGTTGAGTTGGGAGGAGGAAAGGTGGGTCTAAAACCGGACGTCTGGCCACCCTACGAGTCCACGACAGTAACGAAAAATGCTGTGCTGCTGATGATCTGACACCGGTTTGACATGTTCTAGTCCGTACTGCGTACTGCGTTGCCAGCGCACCATTAGTGTTCATGTTCAACTCATCTCCGTTGTGTGCATTATTCTCTAAAGCAACACTGCTGAAAGCAGCCACATGACGCAAGTAGCGAGTAACGGCAGCGCTAAAGCGACCAGTAACTGTAGTGTGATTATCAATTTTGGAGGAGTAGTGTCGTTATATTACTCGCTACCGACCAAAGTAGTGTCGTTACAGTAACGATATTTCCCGTTACTCGTTACACCCAACTCTGCAAATCAACAATGCATGCGAACGTTTGGATGTGTGGAAAACATGCACGAGTTAAAATAAACTAGAAAATGTTTGAGGGAAAGAAAGTCCTTCAATCTTGCTTATTATGGCAATCCAGCCAGTAGCTTTTTGAGATATCAACGTGTTGGATGCCACCACTGAACCAACCCATCCGATCGCCCAACATATAGCCATGTGTGTGCCCCACTATGTTGCAAGTGGGATGAAAAATCCAGAACCCTATAGCCATTAAAAATCACATTTTAAGAAGGTATAAGAGCATTTACACTACAGTAAAAATGCTAGCCTATAGAATACATTAATTGATGAGCTAAATTCCACTTTCCACTTAGGCCTATACATTTTTTTTGATGACGGACTGCCAAAAATCTGTTATCATTAACATTGATTCTCTCGAGGCCATCGTATGCGTTGCTGTCCCATTGCAGTTGCAATTGAATGTTCCCGTTAAAATACTCTGTTAAATGTCCATTTAAAACGATACGGTCACTTTATGCAGTGATTGTGGGTCATAACAAGCGTTGTTGTTTTCATGAGCAGCGGAAATGCCGTTTGAAATACACAGTTCAGGTAATTATTTCCACACCCATCTTTGACTATCGTTTCGGTATAGCGAGCATATAGCGGTCCACCTGGACTAAGAAAATGGACTTGATGCGTTTACATACAAGCGGCGCGCATATGTTTGACACACTGTGGAGATTATAAAGCATGGGTTTGTCATTGTGGTATAGTTCCAGGGGTTTCTGGGTGCATTAAACGTGACTGAAATCTTTATTCATGAGGGCCGGTCTTAAAACAGCAGGGACAGATACTACTAAAGCTCCTCTAGGCCCTCCGTGTCTCAGGAGACTGGCACGGCTCTCCCCAACCTTCCCCCGGTACAAAAAAAAAAAACGCCTTCAAAGACACACACGAAGAGAAAACAAGAGAATGTGACTATATGAGCAGAATCACTCATATCCACAGCATATATAGCATTATCATCTGTCCTTTTGCAGAGACCACTTAAAACTGTCGTGCGACGTGTCGTTCGACAAAATACCACATTTTGTACTGGACTTTTGCATGTTGTTTTTGTCGAGAGAGACGTTGTGCCGCACTTTGTCGCCACGGCATGAATCCGGCTACCTCTTATACACTTTGATATGCAGGTTTTTGCCTTATATGTTTGACGCAGAACAAGCCCAACGCTATACGTTTATCACCTCTGAGCTGTCACGTCTCGCTGATGGGACTCAAGAGCTCGCTATTAGCCATACATCTGAGGCGAGACGCGAGTACAAGGAGAAGTAGAAATCGAACATGTGGCTCTAATAGATACATGCTCACGCGCACGCACGCACGCACACGCACGGCCCGGACACCCTCTCCTCCTCTCCTCTCCTTCTCCCAGCTGATAGGCAGATGGCGAGAGCCACTCTGAGCCTGCTGACATGGAGGTGCATATAATTTAAAGCCTTGTTTGCATCTTAAAATACATCAGTACCATATTGACGTACAGTATACATCATGTCAGAGAAAGGGCCCCTCTCGTTTGCAACGAACGGGGGCCCAGGCTTGCACGGCTTGCTGTTCCATATGCATAGAGGCAGGAGTAACGGAAAGGAGGGGAGGGGAGGAGGGGAGGAAGCCACTGCCTCGTAAGAAGGTGATACTTCTCCACATAATGAATGTGGCCTCTGCCCAGTCTGAAGGTCAGCCTTCATTTGTGTATAATGGGCCAAGAGTCAACTGTTTTCCAAATGAGACGTATGCAGAGCAGACCGAGGCGCATGCAGGCCCCATAGAGTAAATATTGAAATCACCTCTGGGGTTGTTTGTGTGATAAATTCCCTCCACAAATCAGGTGCCGCTCAAGAGGTGTTGTTGTTGTTGTTGTTGTGCCGCAGTGGCGCTATAATACGTGATGACGCTCGTGCACGGAGCACACACACGGGCACAACTTAAAGGCGTAGTGACATTAAAAATACGTTTTTCACACTTTTTAGACCATATCTGTGGTCATCATTAGGGGGCATACCTAACTACGGATGCCAAAAGAAATGGTTTTATATCAAAAGTCATTTTTTTAAATTTACTTCCTGAAAACGACGACGTGCTGCGTGATGACGTGTAGAGATATACACATCGATAAAAGCCAATAAAAAATGAAGCTCACCAGTTTGATTCCCATGCTTCGTTGTGCTATTCCACAGCTGGTTTTGATTAAAGAACTATACTCTGTTTTTAATCCAATTCAAGATGACATCCAGACGGTGTATTACTTGTTTTAAACGTAATCGTCACGCTAAAATAGGCATATAGGTTGTGCATAGGTTAGAAATAAACCTGCTGTCTTTTCCCCCATAGTCTCCCTGTCACTTTTGTTTACAAACTAAATTCACACGCAGGAAGTCACAGACTTTGAGACCCCATAGCCTGGAGGGATGCGACGCTCTGC
>NC_137877.1:8421401-8442596 GCF_963924005.1 Protomyctophum bolini | reverse complement strand
GCTAAAACATAATTTTTGGAGAAAAAAAAAGCTAAAAACAAACATGATATGCACCTGTAATGTTCCTTTTTTTACTGACACCAAGTTTAAAATAAGAATTGAACGCACAGAATATCAATACGAAGCAACTGAAAAAATGGTACTGAAAGGATGGAGAGAAAGGATTTTTGTCCAACCACGAAACAGCAACCAATGGGTGCGGAAGAGGGGTTATACAACCAACCAATTGAACCACGCGTGGGAATTGACAAAGGATGAGTTTATAGCTGACAAGTAAATGTCGATTCTTCATTTGTTGTCTTCAGTATTGTGTCCAGCCAAAGGCAGCCATACTGCGTCATGTTGATAATAGACTGTAGCTACCGAGCCTCTGCCCGTCGAACGCATCGTTCTCACCAGGCCCCCCGTTTTCCAAACTGGTATAAAATGCTATCCAACAGAGCTGTGAACACTCCCGGTAATTAGCAACGTGGCCTCCAGGCCGACTCCACTCAGCTCTAGCAGCGTGGCCAAAGCACGGACCCCATAGAGAGAGGGGCCGAGTTATGCATTGATCTGGGAGAATTAAGGCTAACTGCCCCAGATTGCAGTGTGTCTTGATGTACCTTCTGGGATGAGCAATGAATGTACAGTACTCACGTGGCCTGTGCATTGTTTGCGGAGTAAACAAGGGGCGATTTGGACTCGTTGCGCTTTAACCCATTCTGACCTGAGATCAGATTCATACGAGGTTTCCACTGGACACACACACTGGTCCGATTAACCCATTCTGACCCAAGATCAGATTCTATAAAAATGTCAGTCGCTCTTCGATTTAAAAAAAAATAGCGGACCTACAAGCTCGTAGCGCGCCACTCGGTGGCGCGCTACGAGCTTGTAGATCTGCTATTTTTCAACAGCTAAAGCACGACACGATGCCAACGCCAAAACGGGTTCCCGTTCAGAACGGGTTAAAAATGAACACATCGTGAATAATTAACGAGGACCCTTTAAAGCACTGTTATCTTTTGTGTGACCGCAAACGTGAAACCACTGATGATGAGAAAATATGGTTTTAACCAGTCAATAATGGTGGAGTGCAACAAGAAACAGCTTAATCAATGGGGGCTATGCTACGTTTGCAAACAAGGACTTGAATTATAACGCCGATAATTGATTTCCGTCCATTTTTTTCTCTCGCTCCTTCATGTGATGTCATTGTTCATTGATTCCTTGTGCTGCCTGCAGTGAGGAATGATGGGAAGTTTGCAAAAAAAAAAGAAAAGATTATGCTGTGACTTTTGTTGACCCCCCCCCCCCCGCCGCCGCCACCACACACACACACACACACACACACACACACACACACACACCCACACACACACTTTTTGCTCCACCTTTCCCTTCTTTCGTTCTCCTCCTCTCTCTCTCTCTCTCTTCCGTTTTGAAATTTGCAAGCTGTAGCACCAGCTTAACCAAAAAGGATTAAGTCCCCATACCCAACTGAGAACACAGATAATGCTCCGTAATTGGTAAAAAATGAAGATGAATGGGACAGCTAGATAAGGACCAATTAGCTGCTGGGAGCGTACAGCTGTGGTCTCCTCACAGGAGCGCTCTCAGGGGCCAATGAAGGCCCCCACTTTCTCTCACTCTTTCTCACGTATACACGCACGGACGAACGCGAAGCGCACGCACGCACGCACGCGCGCACACACAGACACACACATGCAAATAACATAGGGGCCCCCCCAGGAATTAGCCTGGTGACCCTGTGGAAAGAGAGGTATGATGCCTCCTCATCATCTTCTCCCCACTGGAACCTCCTCAGCCATATAGGCATCGCTCCAGGTAGCTGTCAGCACTAGCACCCATCCAGCCACAGCCTAGCGAACCGGGGCTTGGCTTGGCTGGCGTTGGGCTCAAGTGTCGCAAAACGGCGTTATATATATGGCGGTTTTGCGCCACAACTCCAGCGCCTTTTAATGGCGCTGCTTTCTTGTGGCATCGTCGGCCGTGCGTGGAGGCGGGTGTGGTGGGAGGAAGGGGGGAGGGGGGGGAAGTAAATAAACAAACACAAAACACGACGACGGCCCCTCGGTGAGAGCACGTCATGCGTTTGCTTCTGTCGTCCTGCAGGTTTTTGGCAAAGTCTGTTTTTTTCCCCAACGCTGAGCAGGTTTGTCGGTCGACGGCGTGGTGTGGTGCATCATGGCATCATCTGGCTGATGACAGTGGAATTCCCATATCTAATTACAGACAGGATTTCAGCTCCATTAGAGATGCTGCAGAGAGAGGAGTCATATGAGTGGCAGGGCAGCACCCAGTGGCCAGAGAGAGAGAGAGAGAGAGAGAGAGAGAGAGAGAGAGAGAGAGAGAGAGAGAGAGAGAGAGAGAGAGAGAGAGAGCATTCTGTCTCTCCTCCTTCCTCAAGGTCTCGACCGTTTTGCTTGTATGTTTTTTAGTTGGGTTTCTTTTCCGAAGAAAGCAATCCCCTTCTCTTAAAATTGGGCAGGTGTTTTGTTAGTTGGGGGCAGCTGACAATATTTCCTCTCTCTCTCTCTCTCCCGCGGTAATAATGAAGGTTGTGTGGCTGTGGTGGGGGTCAATGCGTCGAGAGGGCACAACGATGGAGGGGTCTGCTGTTTATCCCCCTCAAGGCCTCTCCTCCTCCTCCGCCGCATGCACCACAACGTGTTTCGCTCGGTCTGTGATCTGTAATTGTGGCATTTCCTGCGAGGCACAGGAGTCAGGAACAATCCACATTGTGCCCGGAGAGCACTCCCTCTGCACCTCCCCCCCCACCATCCCGACGCCCGCATTCTCCTCCTCCTCCTCCTCCTCTAAATACTGGGAGGGGAAAAATCAAAGAAAGTGAAGTCCCCATTCCCATTCCCATTCCCATTTCCCTCTCTCTCTCTCTCTCTTTCTATCTGTCTCATTCCCTTCATTTCCACCACCTGTCTCTCTTATTCTCAATCCATGTCACACACATAGGCTATGCATGCGCGCGCACTCACGCACACACACACACACACACACACACACACACACACACACACACACACACACACACACACACACACACACACACACACACACACACACACACACACACACACACAGTCACACACACACACACACACACACACACCTTCCTTCCCCTCCTGTGTGCAGTGCCTCACACTCACATGGGGACCAGGGTTTGGTTTGTCTTGGCTGCAGAATTCAACTGGCTGTTTTTCTCCCCTCCTCCTCCTCATAATTAATAACACTGATGCAAACAGGAAGGTCTAATTGTGATGAATATTTAACGCGGGGGGGAGGGGGGGGGGAGAAACATTAGCCCTGCATTCAATTTACATCAACACAAAGACGACCGGGCGGGCAATTCCAACTCAACTACATACAAACAGAACAGAGTGTCCTTCAGGTCTCTCATGCCTCCCCCGGTCTCCGTCTCGCTCCCCTCTTATGCCTCCCCCGGTCTCGGTCTCGCTCCCCTGCTTGTGAAGCCGTGCTCAACAATGGAAGATGTGCCTCACGTACGTCGGCGTGCACGTCGAGATGAAGCACCTGTGTTTTAGCCGAGGGGAATCTCTTCGGCGGTACAGTATACTACAGTACAGTGAGTACACACGCAGCTACAGTAGGGGCCGCCTTTCTGGTCATGTCAAATGTGACCAAATTTGACTGAGAGACTGCCATTGGATTTTTTTTTAATTTTAGTTTTTTTTTTCATGTCATATGAAAGCAGGGAATCATAGCTTCAAATTGACATGTTGGTTGTTCAGTTTGACCCACCAGTTTTGGAGATATGGCTTATAGAGTAATGTCTTGCAGAGAAACAGCGAGTTGAGAAAACAGGCTTGAAAAGGTTCACTTCTGTGGGTCTCTAACATTACACCTATAGCTACGTGTTTAAGCATTTATTTCATGTCGATTTCAGCTTTGACACTTATTTCAGACATGCTCGAGTATGTGAAGAGTCTGCCTGTGCTATTAACTCATTTTGAAAAGAAAAAGGAAAAATAAAAATCTCCTCTGGTGAAAAGCTGGAATGTGCGCGATGGCAGTCTCTCAGTCAAATCTGGTGACAGATGTCTTCTAAAATGTGTTCTTGGTCCATGAGACACATGTCTTAAGACGATGTATACCCAACGTGATACACCTTTTTTTACTGACACCAAGCAACTGAAAAACACGCTATTTCAATGGCAGTGGATGGAGAGAGAGGATTTTTGTCCAACCCACGAAACAGCAACCAATGGGTGCGAAGAGGGGGCACAACCACGGGCGGGACTTGACAAAAGGGTGAATTAGAATAAACTGACGAGTAAAGTTCGATTCTTCATTTGTCTTCAGTATTGTTGTCCAGCCTATACTGCGACATGTTGATGATAAGACTAGTTACCGAGCCTCTGCCGAACGAACGCATCGTTCTCACCAGGCCCGTTTTCCTTATACAATCCAAACTGGTAGAAATGCTATCCAACAGAGCTGTGTGAACACTCCCAGTAATTAGCAACGTGGCCTCCAGGCCGACTCCACTCAGCTTGTATATTCATAATTACGTTACATTACAATGATGTATACTTCATATTGTGCATCTCTCTATATAAATAAATGCATGGAATCTCTGTGATTAGAGGTCCCTGCGCCTTTCGGAAAAGAATTTGCAGCGTTTTTCTGCCTCCAGAAATGTCGCCTGGGACGGGGAATTGTATAGATAATAGCGACTGAAAGCGTGCGCAAATCAAGATGGCGCAGTCCAGTGTTATGGCTGACAACAGATAGCCATCCGAAGCTAATGTGAGTAGCCTTTCGATAAGTTAAACGTAACTTACGTTTATTGGCGCTTGCCGAGACTAATGATTAACGTAGGTTACGCCACAAGGGCGGGGGGGTCGTGAGGCCTGCAGCGCCAGTCAAATGCGCGAAATACCAAAGTAGAAGAAGAGATCCTCTGCAAGCAGGAAGTGCAGCCCACCCAGCCCACAAAGTCATTGATAATAAGATAATCATGATGAAAGATGCAGCCCTATATACAGTACAATTTAGGCATTCAGCAGACGCTCTAAATCCAGAGCGATTTACAGTAAGCAAGAACAAAACATGGTAATACATCAAATACAAGAATCATACGTTAGCTAAGAATCTAACAGTGGAATATGTATAATGAAACTATGCGTATACACCATAGAGTGTCTAGTCTACATGAAATGCTATCTAAGTTACATCATTTTAGCCTTTGCATACACCTGTAACTTAGGCTAGGGCAAGTGCTACGGGCTAAGATGGCATCTGAAGAGGTGGGTTTTCGGACTATACGGCGGAAGATTGGGGAGTGAGAGTCTGCAGTTCTGATCGCATTAGGAAGTGCATTCCACAGTTTTGGAGCCAGAATGGAGAGGTCTGGGACGTGTGGAGCGTTGTCCCGGCGTTTTTTTAGTCATCAAATGTACTTCCCTGAGTTGGCTGATCAAGAGCACGTGGGAAGGTTTGTATAGGGTCCGATCAGACTTGCAAGATATGTGTACGTTTGATTGCTTTGAAGGCTTTGAATGAAGTAAAGGGATTTCAGAACCATGCATGGATGAACAGCCAGTGCCACTTGCACATCGGTAAAATAAACACATTTGTGATTAAACATTTATTTACTCCTATAGTTTTCGTATCAGCAGCCGGGGCTGATTATCAATTCCTGTCAACGTTACACAGATGTGGTTTGCACTAGTTAACAGTGTTATCATTACAGTGTGCGGGAGTTCAAACCGGATGTCATTCTAAGACTGGAGTGAATGTTTCCATTTCCACTGAGCAGCTGCTGTTCTGGGTTCTTAAAAAAAATAAAACATTTAGACCTGAGGACGATTCTACAAATGCCTTCTAAATCATGACAGTTTTCTGAAAAACCTCATGTTTCTATATCAATGGTTCTCAAACTATTTAATGTCAAGGA
The DNA here is from genome assembly GCF_963924005.1 of Protomyctophum bolini. Lineage (NCBI taxonomy): Eukaryota > Metazoa > Chordata > Actinopteri > Myctophiformes > Myctophidae > Protomyctophum > Protomyctophum bolini. The sequence continues at coordinate 8,436,655 of NC_137877.1, read as the reverse complement.
CCCCCAGAATTATTATGTAATTGGCCGCCGACCCCCCCCATCTGAAAATATGTGTTGTTCCTCCAGGGACCTCCCACCAGAAGCAAAAGATTTGAGTTTGAAAAAACATTCGCTCCGAAAGAATATATAAAGATTTGCACCACATTTTCACGGTTTTCCCAAAAATAGCAGATCTTACAAGCTTGTAGATCTGCTATTTTTCAACAGATAAAAGTTTAAAATAATTGGTTAAAGTGGTTTAAAAGCTATATAAGGTGACACAGATGCGTCCTGACAGGTCTGAATGGGTTCAGAAACAGCATGTTAGTCGTCCCGCACAGCATTGTGCACAAACAGTGAGTTCATTCCCAACAAGGCTATACACATCAGCCAAAACGCAGACCCTCTCCTCCCTGCCCAGCCATTTTGCTATATCAGTATAAGTGATTTAACACGTCTGAATTCCTAGGAGATAATGGGCCATGGAGTTCGGAACATATTAGGCATTCAAACACTCAAATAATAGTGGGAGGGGGAGGAGGAAGCCAAGGCCAGCGTGGGTGCGGGGGCGCCGCATTGTAAATAAGCTCTGCAATCTCATTTTGTGTTAAACTATACTATAGTTCATAATTTTAACCCATTCTGGGCGGGAACCCCCTATTGGGCGTTGTGTGCTTTAGCTGTTGAAAAAAGAGCAGATCTACGAGCTCGTATGGGTCTGCTATTTTTGAAAAATCGTGAAAATGTGTTGCAAATCTTTGAATATATTCTTTCAGAGCAGAACATTTTTAACTCAAATCTTTGCTTCTGGGGGGGGGGGGGGGGGGGTCAACATAGTTTCAGATGGGGGTCGGCGGCCAATTATTGAATTATAAATATATATTTTAGGGGTGCTTGAAATGAAAATGTTTGAGAATAGAAACTATGGGCTTTTTCCAGAAAACTGTCAAAGATTTAGAAAGGCATTTTGTATCGAATCGAGCTCAGGTCTAAATGGGTTAAAATGCTTTTTTTTTATTTTATTATTTCTAAACAGAAAAAGCGATATAAGTGTTAAAGCCGGGGGGCTCTTTGGAGGAGACAGCTCCGCTCCTATAGGCAGTGTTTCATGGCCCTGCGGCGTGGGAGCGGGCCATATTTCTCCAGGCGTATTATCAGGATGACTCCGGCTGGCCACCCTGTCACAGGAGAGTGCTTGATATAACCCATTCTGACCTGAGATCAGATTCTAAAAACATGTCTTCTATATATTATACATCCTGACAGTTTTCCATTCTGACCTGAGATCAGATTCTAAAAATGTCTTCTATGTCAGTCGCTCTTCGATTTAAAAAAAAAATAGCAGACCTATACAAGCTTGTATAGCGCGCCACTCGGTGGCGCGCTATATGAGCTTGTAGATCTGCTATTTTTCAATAGCTAAAGGACGACATGATGCTAACACCAAAAGGGGTTTCCCCGTCCAGAGTGGGATAAACAAGAGATTGCCGCGACACCCAGTAATCAATATTAGGATGGCTTCAGTACCAAACATCATTTGTCTCCGCCGACCATTCCTTTGACCAAACGAAGCATTAATTCAAATCATAAATCTGAGCTGATTTAACCCATTCTGACCGGGAACCCATTTTGGTGTTTAGCATCATGTTATGCTTTAGCTATTGAAAAATAGCAGATCTACAAGCTCATAGCGCGCCACCGAGTGGCGCGCTACGAGCTTGTAGGTCTGCTATTTTTGAAAAATCGAAGAACGAATGACATTTTTAGAATCTGATCTCAGGTCAGAATGGGTTGATCAGACCAGTGTGTGTCCAGTGGAAACCTCGTATGAATCTGATCTCAGGTCAGAATGGGTTAAATCCAGGGAGAGTTATATGAGTGAGTGAGTGAGTGAGGGAGGGAGAGAGAGAGAGAGAGAGAGCGCGCGCATGCACGAGAGAGAGAGAGAGAGAGAGAGAGAGAGAGAGGGCCCCTGTCTGCCTGCCTGCCCCTAATGATTTATTTTCTACATTTCTGCGAGCGAGAGATTTGTCCATACTCACTGACAGGTCACCTTCAAACGCCAGTGGCAGACTGTTCATCACCATGCAGACGAGCATCTCATCGCCGCGAGTAAATATTAACCCATTTCGGACGGGGGACCACCTTTTGGTTATTTTTAATAAAGCATTATGTTTATACTTTAGCTGTTGAGAAATAGCAGATCTACGAGCTTGTATAGCGCGGCACCGAGTGCCGCGCTACGAGATTGTAGGTCTGCTATTTTTGAAAAATCACGAAAATGTGCCTCAAATCTTTGAATATATATTATTACAGAGTGAACATTTTAAACTCAAATCTTTGCTTCTGGTGGAGGTTTTCCTGGAATTATACATATTTTCAGATGGGGGGTTTCATGGTCCTTGAAACATGAAATATTGAGCACCACACTAACACCAGAAACATAAGGTTTTTTCAGAAAACTGTCAAGACATTTTTTTTTTTTTTTTTGACGTCGACTTTTGGTGTTGGCATTATGTCATGCTTTAGCTATTGAAAAATAGCAGATCTACAAGCTCATAGCGCGCCACCGAGTGGCGCGCTACGAGCTTGTAGGTCTGCAATTTTTGAAAAATCGAAAAAAAAAACCGACTGACACAGAAACATATATAGCTTCTTCAGAAAACTGTCATTTTCAAACAAGACATTTTTTTTTTTTTTTAATCTGATCTCAGGCCAGAACGGGTTAAAGGAAAAGAATCCAATTGATTGTGGATGGGGCCGAGAGGCGTCGCCGCCATATATTTCACTCAGAGAGCTAATGCTGTGGCCCGCCGCTGTGTGTGCCCGGCCCACCGTACCCAACCCGCCCCACCAGCCCCCCTGCCAGAATTATGATTCTACTGGGAGCCCGTGTGGCTGTGGCTGCATGCGGCTGTGAAGCTCAAGGTTACAATTTAAATTGTAAAAAGGGAGAAAAGATAAAACAGTCTCTTATTAGCTCCATTGCCATTGCCACGCATAGCCTCGCCGTCGTTCGTATTCGCATTTATCTTTTTATTTTCGCGACCTTGTGAACTCGCCGTTCCGTCGTATATATTTGTATCCCTTCAGTCTCTTGGAGTGATGATCTCAGACTTTTCGTTTTTTTTTTTTTTTTGGTCGGTCGCACTATACGCTTTGTTAAATCTTTGCTTGTGAAACACATCCTATATTCACCTCTTTAAACTGCATGTCAAGTGTTGCTGTTGAAAATGCATTCAGGAGTCAAGCCACTTAGTACGGTATAAGTGAATCAAAAACACCATTTAGCAAACCAAAGCTTCGGGGATTACGTTACAGTTTATAATTTGAACTGGGCTCATATAATTCCACACTACATTATGATTCTCTGCAAAAACCCGCTAAGTGGCTCCGTGTGATATTACAAAAATCCTTCTGCTTTTTTTTTTTTTTAGGGCTAATAATTAATTGAAATGGCACATAGTGAAAAACCAATGCTCTCACATCAATTCAATTAGTCGCTGTTAACGGCTGATAGCTTTGGGAAACTGTGTTCACAGTTTTACTTTGCTGTTAACCCATTCTGACCTGAGATCAGATTCATACGAGGTTTCCACTGGGGACACACTGGTCTGATGAACCCATTCTGACCCGAGATCAGATTCTAAAAATGTCAGTCGTTCTTCGATTTTTCAAAAATAGCAGACCTACAAGCTCGTAGCGCGCCACTCGGTGGCGCGCTCCAATGCTCTCACATCAATTCAATTAGTCGCTGTTAACGGCTGATAGCTTTGGGAAACTGTGTTCACAGTTTTACTTTGCTGTTAAGAGTTTCTTTTTTTTTCCTTTTTTCTATAACACACAAAAGGGCAACGGTTCTGAATAAAAGACTCAGACTCATCTTAGTATGGTATATTACATGTTCTGTAGTCTGTACAGAAGAACGCTGAACCACGTACATGAAGGGTAGACATGAAGGCATGTGCATTCTACAGTCATATATACTGTACTGTTCTGTGTTTTAAGACAAGCTTGTATATATGTGTAGGGAAAATGTAGGCCTACACTCCGCCGCTTGTGTGTGTGTATAGTTTGCATGTGTGTGTGTGTGTGTGTGTGTGTGTGTGTGTGTGTGTGTGTGTGTGTGTGTGAGTGTGGGAGCGTGTCGGCACTATGTAGTCGGCACTATGTAGTCGGCACTATGTGAGTTATGTGTCTGTGTATTTCTGTGTTCACATGTGCGCATGGAAATGCAGGTGAATCATCTTGGTGTCAGTGCATACTGCATACATATAGAGACAGATAGAGAGAGAGAGACAGTGTGTGTCTGTGCACGCGTCTGCGCGTGCGTGCGTCTGCGCATGCATGCGTGCGTGCGTGCGTGCGTGCTCCCGTGAAGGACACACTCACCGACGCTTTGGCCGAGGTCTCCGTTCTCCCCGTCCATCCCATGGTGGTTGTTGCCGTGGTAGCTGCTCATCACCTCCAGCTTGATCTTCTTCACCTTCATGGCCTCGGCAATGGCGGCGTTGGCAGCCGCTGCCGCCGCCGCTGTCAGGCCTGGGAGAGGAAGAGGAGAGGAGAGGAGAGGAGAGGAGAGGAGAGGAGAGGAGAGGAGAGGAGAGGAGAGGAGAGGAGAGGAGAGGAGAGGAGAGGAGAGAAGAGAAGAGAAGAGAAGAGAAGAGAAGAGAAGAGAAGAGAAGATGCTCTTAGGACACCTCAAAAACCTTAAGAGGTTTTTAGCAAACACTCAAACCACACAATAATGTCAGGAGCCCCGAGGCACAGGTGGGCCTCTGATTAGCACTGATTGGAGTGCCAGTTGATTTCTTCCCAATAGTGTCAACTGTGATGTCATTTCGCCCCTATTTCCAGCAGGTCGATTTCAAAATAAAACTGACGTTGACTAATGCATACTACAAAATTTCCAATAGTGTAAATAATAGAGACCGATATTTTTTAAATGTTTGGAGGGAAATCAGATTTCTATTGAAGCCATCTTGACGCAAAAGTATAGCTATACTCAACGGACCACAGACATGGATTGAACGCAAGATTTTGGCAAAACATATTTACTGTAATGTTCTATGGCAGTGTATGGGACTGCCACTTAACATCAAGATAAACCGCAGCCAATGAAGACAGAGTCGAAGGTGGAATTGACTGTTTACTTCATGACAAAGCGGTGAAAACTGCAAAAATAATAAAACAATACATTCAGAGTTGTTCTTAATTGACAGCATTCCAATCATTTCACAACTAAATAAACCCAGGTAATTAACAATCATACACACACTAGCTAAACCACATACACTCATCAGTGTTGATTAGTAGGATGACATACACCTGAGGCTAGGCTAGGCTATATGTTATGTTCTGCAGACAACAGTAAACATTTGTCAAAAACGTTTGCAAATACAAAATACCACAAAATTGTACAGAAAGTTAGCATATCTAAAATCAACTGCAACTTACAGCATTGCCTCTCAAAAGCTTCCAAGTTGGTAGATGTTTTCTTTTCTTAGGCTTTAATACAGCTCTGAACAGTGTGTGTTTACTCTCTGCACTGCTGCATCAAAGATGGTGCTCACAGGAAGTGACTCTCATTATATACTGATTTCTTCAAAATAAAAGTGCATGTACACAGGGTGACAATAAAGTAGTTGCAGGCTTTTCTAAAGCGGACAGAAATACCAACATTGCTTAGAATTGCCTTAAAGGCAAGACATTTACGATAGGGAAAAACATTGCTCTTGTTGTGACATAGACAATGGAGTTCAAAGTTCAACTTTGCTTTGAAGCCCTGTAATTGCTAAATCCTCCTTATAAATGAGTGGCGGGTACTGATACTGTACTGTATGTGTGATATCTTTCTCGTATAGGTTATCACGACCTACTATGAACAAGAATCTTTCCGACTCTACTGTACTGTATCTGGTATATACGCATCTCTTACCGTATTGATGTATCTGTACCTTGATGGGAACGGATGGAGTCAAGACAATGGCACGTTCAATTCATGACGCAAGCATTTTGTGTGTAAATAAAGCTTTGAATATATACAGTACACACACACACAGTCACACACACACACACACACACACGCACACACACACACACACACACACACACACACACACACACACACACAGTATAATCGCCAGGGGAGCCACGTCAACAGAAGTGAGGAGGGGAGAGGTCCAGAGAGAGAAATAGATATAGGACTCAAAGTACACAAATGGAGGAAGGGAATTGGATCTTAAAGGCTGAGGATGCCGAGGCACTTTCAATGACATCTTCTAATGTATTCAAATCAGCTCTATAATAACCCCACGATGCTCCGTCACAGAAACAGAATAATGACTCAAACTGGGGATTCACATTGCTTAGAGCTATACAGCACAGAGTACACACACACACACACACACACACACACACACACACACAGCGCCTCATATTAAGTGCTGATATGAGTGGCATTGCTTTGCGAGAACAGTCAGCGGGGCTGAATGAGGAAAAGCATGAAGAGAAATCACTCGGTGATGAAGTGAGGGGGCGCCCTTATCGTTGTGCATAACATGTCGTTTTTGCTCAGACACTGATATAAAATTGTCCAGTCATTGTCAATGGGCGATTTAATCCTACTTTGTGTATAGGACAAAATTAGACACTAGGCCGATTTACTCAGACACATAGACGTAAACTCTAAATTCATCGTCAAAAGGAATTTAATGTTTGCGTATAGGACGGAAAATAGCCGATTTGCTCGTCCACATTATGTGACGTAAACTGTCCATTCATTGTCAACGGGAATGTCATGTTTGTGTAAGACAAAAATCTACACTAATGGCTGAATACAGGAGGGATAAAACAACAGCATTAGGATTCATGTCATTCTGTTTTAAATGACCACGGTAACAAATCAACAATGCATGCGAACGTTTGGATGTGTGGAAAACATGCACAAGTTAAAATAAACTAGAAATGTTTGAGGGAAAGAAAGTCCTTCAATCTTGCTTAGCATGGCAATCAGAGCCAGTAGCTTTTTGAGATATCAAAGGGTTGGATGCCACCACTGAACCAACCCATCCGATCGCCCAACATATAGCCATGTGTGTGCCCCACTATGTTGCAAGTGGGATGACAAATCCAGAACCCTATGGCCATTACAAATCACATTTTAAGAAGGTATAAGAGCATTTACACTACAGTAAAAATCCTAGCCTATAGAATACATTAATTGATGAGCTAAATTCCACTTTCCACTTAGGCCTATACATTTTTTTTGATGATGGACTGCCAAAAATCTGTTATGCTTTGCTGTCCCATTGCAGTTGCAATTGAATGTTCCCGTTAAAATACTCTTGTTAAATGTCCATTTAAAATGATACGGTCACTTTATGCAGTGATTGTGGGTCATAACAAGCGTTGTTGTTTTCATGGGCAGCGGAAATGCCGTTTGAAATCACAGTTCAGGTGATTATTTCCACACCCATCTTTGACTATCGTGTCGGTATAAGCGAGCATATAGCGGTCCACCTGGACTAAAGAAAATGGACTTGATGCGTTTACATACAAGCGCGCATATGTTTGACACACTGTGGAGATTATAAAGCATGGGTTTGTCATTGTGGTATAGTTCCAGGGGTTTCTGGGTGCATTAAACGTGACTGAAATCTTTATTCATGAGGGCCGGTCTTAAAACAGCAGGGACAGATACTACTAAAGCTCCTCTAGGCCCTCCGTGTCTCAGGAGACTGGCACGGCTCTCCCCAACCTTCCCCCGGTACAAAAAAAAACGCCTTCAAAGACACACACGAAGAGAAAACAAGAGAATGTGACTATATGAGCAGAATCACTCATATCCACGGCATATAGCATTATCATCTGTCCTTTTGCAGAGACCACTTAAAACTGTCGTGCGACAAAAATACCACATTTTGTACTGGACTTTTGCATGTTGTTTTTGTCGAGAGAGAGAGAGACGTTGTGCCGCACTTTGTCGCCACGGCATGAATCCGGCTATACCTCTTATACACTTTGATATGCAGGTTTTTGCCTTATATGTTTGACGCAGAACAAGCCCAACGCTATACGTTTATCACCTCTAAGCTGTCACGTCTCGCTGATGGGACTCAAGAGCTAGCTATTAGCCATACATCTGAGGCGAGACGCGAGTACAAGGAGAAGTAGAAATCGAACATGTGGCTCTAATAGATACATGCTCACGCGCACGCACGCACGCGCACGCACGGCCCGGACACCCTCTCCTCCTCTCCTCTCCTCTCCTTCTCCCAGCTGATAGGCAGATGGCGAGAGCCACTCTGAGCCGCTGACATGGAGGTGCATATAATTTAAAGCCTTGTTTGCATCTTAACCCATTCTGAACGGGAACCCGTTTCGGTGTCAGCGCCGTGTCGTGCTTTAGCTATTGAAAAATAGCAGATCTACAAGCTCGTAGCGCGCCACTCGGTGGCGCGCTATGAGCTTGTAGATCTGCTATTTTTTGAAAAATCGAAGAACGACTGATTTAAAAAAAAATCTGATCTCAGGTCAGAATGGGTTCATCAGACCAGTGTGTGTGTCCAGTGGAAACCTCGTATGAATCTGATCTCAGGTCAGAATGGGTTAAAATACATCAGTACCATATTGACGTACAGTATACATCATGTCAGAGAAGCGGGCCCCTCTCGTTTGCAACGAACGGGGGCCCAGGCTTGCACGGCTTGCTGTTCCATATGCATAGAGGCAGGAGTAACGGAAAGGAGGGGAGGAGGGGAGGGGAGGAGGGGAGGGGGGGGGAGAAGCCACTGCCTCGTAAGAAGGTGATACTTCTCCACATAATGAATGTGGCCTCTGCCCAGTCTGAAGGTCAGCCTTCATTTGTGTATAATGGGCCAAGAGTCAACTGTTTTCCAAATGAGACGTATGCAGAGCAGACCGAGGCGCCCAGGCCCCATAGAGTAAATATTGAAATCACCTCTGGGGTTGTTTGTGTGATAAATTCCCTCCACAAATCAGGTGCCGCTCAAGAGGTGTTGTTGTTGTTGTGGTGCCGCAGTGGCGCTATATACGTGATGGCGCTCGTGCACGCGGGAGCACACACACACGGGCACAACTTAACCCGTTCTGACCTGAGATCAGATTCATACGAGGTTTCCACTATGGACACACACTGGTCTGATTATAACCCATTCTGACCTGAGATCAGATTCTAAAAAATGTCAGTCGTTCTTCGATTTTTCAAAAAAATAGCAGACGTACAAGCTCGTAGCGCGCCACTCGGTGGCGCGCTATGAGCTTGTAGATCTGCTATTTTTAAATAGCTAAAGCATAGCATGATGCTAACACCAAAAGGGGTTCCCACCCAGAATGGGTTAAAGGCGTAGTGACATTAAAAATACGTTTTTCACACTTTTTAGACCATATCTGTGGTCATTGTATGGGGCATACGCATACCTAACTACGGATGCCAAAAGAAATGGGCAAATTTGTGTTTTTATATCAAAAGTCCATAAAAATCTTTATTTAAATTACTTCCTGAAAACGAAAACGTACTGCGTGATGACGTGTAGAGATATACACATCGATAAAAGCCAATAAAAAATGAAGCTCACCAGTTTGATTCCCATGCTTCGTTGTGCTATTCCACAGCTGGTTTTGATTAAAGAACTGTTTTTAATCCAATTCAAGATGACATCCAGGCGGTGTATTACTTGTTTTAAACGCTAAAATAGGCATATAGGTTGTGTATAGGTTAGAAATAAACCTGCTGTCTTTTCCCCCAGTCTCCCTGTCACTTTTGTTTACAAACTAAATTCACACGCAGGAAGTCACAGACTTTGAGACCCCATAGCCTGGAGGGATGCGACGCTCTGCGATTGGTCCAGAAACTTCAGATCCAACGTTTCAGGCTGAAACTTCAAAATAAAATGTCCACCATTTCCGTTTCCCAACCTACACCTTTAAGTCTGAGAGCGCAAAAGTGAACACAGACTCTCCTCCCCGTCTATACTTAACAACATTGATACTTTAGTATAATGCATTTTTTTTCCTTCTTATTTCTATTTTTTTAAATAAAAGGCCAATCGTCTGAGATGCGCAAGCAGATCAAATCAGTATTGCATTTACCACGAGTAAATAAAGTCAATCGATTTGATCCAGGTGAGTCCGTGTCATCTCCATTTTTCATCCATCATTATGCACCAGCCCCCCCCCCCCCCCCCCCACCCCCCCCCCCAAGCCTTTGACTAAGTGACACAGACTTGACGAATCGAAAGCCTTTGTTCCGATAATTGTTTCATTTTAACGGATCAATTGTCACGTCCGCGCGGCACGGCGCACTACACTCCGACGCAGTGGCTGTAATAATAAGGTGGAAGAGCCGGGAGATGTTTCGGCGCCCCCATAAGCAACAAGTCTATTAAGACACCGGGAACGAGACTGGAACGTCAACACGGAGGACCCAGTCCCACTCGATGCTCATCTGCATTCATTACCATGCAAACAAAACAAATCCGGACACATTATATTCTTTTCCAAAGTCACCTTTAGATTCAGGCACTAGTTCTCTCATAATGCAGAGACAGGAGGCCACGACAGAATCCTCTTGGCCACAAAACAAACAAGAACAACCGAGGCTGCATGGAGAGAGAGGCATACATGTCAAAACGCACACGCGCGTGCACACACACGCGTGTCGAGCACACACACGCACACACACGCGTGTCGAGCACACACACACACACACACGTCACACACACACACACACACACACACACACACACACGCACACACACGCACACACACACACACACACACACACGCACGGGGGGAACATTTCAGCAAATAAGAGAATAGCGTGGCACGGGCGTCACATGGGGAGCACAAAACAGCAAATAACAGAGACAAGGTCTGATGGTAGCCCTTGGAGCAGCTGTCATATTAAATAATAATGAAGGATCTATTAATATGCAGCAGAAGCAGCAGACGACGAGCTTAACGCTGTCATGGCTCTGCATATTGTCAGGATCTTCATCATTAATTAACATGCTAGCTGCCCCATACCTGTGCCAATGTCAGAGAACATTCTTACAACAAACACCACCAGTGTCTGTGCCCTTCCGCAACTAACTGGCATAATTAAATTAAAATCAGATTAACGTCACATCAGTGCACACAAAAGACAGAACGACTTTATATGGCGTTCTCTCGGCGCGCGGCGAATCGGCGATATTCTATATCGACTGACTTAGAAACATATATAGCTTTTTCAGAAAACTGTCAGGATGTTGAAGACATTTTTAGAATCTGATCTCAGGTCAGAATGAGTTAGGGACTCCCTGCACCGCACGGAAACACGCCTTATCCGTCGGCCGCGCAGGCTAAGCAGGCACGAGACGCTCCTCCATGTCAATGAGCATGGCCGCCTAATTTTATCCCATTCTGACCTGAGATCAGATTCTAAAAAATGTCTTCTACACATCCTGACAGTTTTCTGGAAAAAGCCACGTTTCCATGTCAGTCGTTCTTCGATGTTTCAAAAATAGCTAGACCTACAAGCTCGTAGCGCGACACTCGGTGGAGCGCTATGAGCTTGTAGATCTGCTATTTTTCAATAGGCTAAAACATGACATGATGCTAACACCAAAAGGTGGTTCCCGCGCAAAATGGGTTATGCATGGACTGTTTGGCAGCGACGGCAGTGACAAACCGGGGGTTGGGGGACGAACGAACGACTCTTAGGTACGCCGCGCTATATACTTGAACTGTGTGCTATTCGCATCATGACAAATTTAGCATCAATTACCAGAACGCGCTAACCTTATGACAAGCAGTGGACTGGAAGAGAGAGAGAGAGAGAGGCGGTATGATGACACTAAATCACCCCAGTGTGTGTACTGGATCTATTCTGAACCCAGGCCTGAAGTGGCTCCAGGATTAGATGATCCACTCTTGACATTGGCAGTGCTAATTGCACATCAAAGGGAAAGATAACTATTACATGGCCGCACGTGCAAAGCCAAACCGTGGGAAGGGGATCGACTCTTTGCTGCAGTGTTGGGGGGAGGGGGGGGGGGGGGGGTTGTGCTGTGCATAAACGTGGCAGTTGTCATACCCAGACAGGAACGGGAAAGCATTGTCTTTTATCAGTTAAAGTACACCGTGCAGCCCCCTTTTTGTGCGAGGTGCAGGTGACATTCATTTCTCTAATGGTAAACGCAGTAGTATACTCCTTGCCTTATTCAAAAGGGTGAAGCCATATCCTAGGACATAAATGAATTATATTGGAAGCTGCTTCTTAAGTAGTGGGCAGAGTGTGAGTGGAAGCCCTCTCCACTTTAAAGGAGATGTCATCTCAGTGTGGTGTCAGTCCACAGCAAATAATCCGATTTGGGGGGCCAATCTGCCTGTAATGCATCAGCAACTGGAAAGGCTCCAGAGAAACCCCCTCGGGGGCAAAAAGACGCCAGTGCTGCTCACACACTCACAGACACAGACAGAGGCACACATGCACACATGGACACAGTGTGCGTGGCCGTATGCACAGTTGCACACGCATGCATGCATTGCACGCGTACACACACACACACATGCACACGCACAAGCACACACACGCGCGCGCACACACACACACACACACACACACACACACACACACACACACACACACACACACACACACACACACACACACACACACACACACACGTGTGCTTTCACACACATATAAAGGGTATTTCATTAAACGGAAACCTAAGCATGTTAAGATGTCCTTTCCTAAATGGAACTGGTGTCAAGGGCAAAAGATACATATGTTAACAATGTGGCTCACACAGTCCACTCTGGTCCTGTTAAGAAGTGTGAAGAATGCTACCATTCCAGTGCATCGGAATTAGTCACAGATTTAGCCACATGAACCCTAGCATCCCTATAGGCTATCCTGGGCATGGCCCTAATAGGCCAAACGTTCAGCGGAAATAATATGCTAACGTTTGGCTATATTATCAGCTGAGCAGGTGCCAGGTAGAGTGGCTATTTTGAGCAAAGGGATTTGTTGTAAAGGGGAAAAAAGGAGGTAAGTCTATAAGTATATATAGCCTAGGGTTTAAATGGTTAACTAGCCTGAAGTATGCTTGAAGTATGCTTGAAGGAATCTAGAAAAAAGTGCTCCTTGGAGCGCAGGTCTCTGCCGGGTCAGGTAGGCCATTGTGAAAAGGGTGCCATTTCTCCCTCAGCATTCATGATTCGAGGCATTTTGTTCAAAGAAATTGGTTTTGCACAAATCTGCCTGCTGGTGGCGCTATAACAGGTGATAATGGTGGATTTTTTCCCTCTGCCTAGTGGGAATATCCGTGCAAAGTTTCATGGAAATAGTTACGTCACCAAGAATGGTGGTCCCTTATTGGCCAAGGGTTTCCACCGACATACCGACAGACATACCGACAGACATACCGACAGACATACAGACAGACATACATACCGACAGACATACATACATACCGACAGACATACATACCGACAGACATACATACCGACAGACATACCGACATAAGCCGATTTGCTCAGACACATGTGACGTTAAATTCTCCATTCATTGTAAATGGCATTTAATGTTTGTGTCAAGACAGAATCTACACTGTTTATAGGAGGGGCTGACGGCTGAAAGTCGGACAGAACCGACTTGATCACATGACTATAGAGTTTGCGTGATGTTTGGACAAAATATGAAAGAGTAAAAAACTTGTTTTGTATAGTGGTGCTTATTAGAGGTTTTTCCTTGGCCTTCGGGGACTGTGCGTGGAATGTGTCACGCAGCTCGGTGCCGTTTTGGGTAAAAATGCGAATCGACCACCGTGAGGCTGACGCTCAGGTGTGTGTGTGTGTGTGTGTGTGATGGACTGACACACACACACACACACACACACACACACACACACACGGACAGAGCAGGGTGCAAATCATAGTCTCGCCCATGCCATCGGCCTGGCGGAGACAACAAATCTCCTCAAATTGAGCCTGGGGCAGATACAGAGAATGTGTTATTGAAAATTAAATTGTATGGTGTGCATGACAAGGCATCATGGGGTGAAATTATTTATTTTATTAGTGGTCCAGGCCAGGGAACCCTATATTGTCTCCGTTAGGATTTATTGTAACAGTTAATTATCATATAATAATTGATTATGAAAAATAATCTATTTAAGTAAAATAATCGATAACCGAATAAAAATAAAAATACGTCTCAAAAACGAGTAAAGCGATAAAAAAGGGTTAAAAAAAACCCCATAAAGAAATAATAGATAAGAAGATAAAAGACATCACACAAAATATAAAAGAAATAAGCAACGGCAAAAAAACAAAACAGTATTTGACTTTGACTCCACTGTAATATGAAACTCTCAGTTCTGGGTAAAAAGCCAAGTGAGTTTTCAAGTGTGATTTAAAGACAGGCCAAGGTCTAACACGATGAAGAGCATTCCACAGTTTGGGGCCTACAGAGGAGGACGATCGATTCCCCTGGTCTGAGGCCTTGCTTTTGGCACCACAACAACTAAGAAGTGACTGGTCAGCAGACCTCAACGACCTTGTGGGGGTTTTTCGACACGTTAAAGCTCGGATATACATTGGTGCCAACGCATTTAAGGATTTAAAAACGTACATTAAAATAAATAAAAACTGGATCCTGTTATTAATGAACATGGGCGGTGCAACAAATGCGAAGTGTTTGTGTAAAAAAAAAAAATCCACATGTTCAATACAGTCATATTGGCACCGGTGTACATAAAATGTGAATGAGTAGTAAGCTACAATCTGATCGTTTTACATTGTCTAAAATGGTAAATGGTGCATTTATATAGTGCCTTTATCCAAGGCGCTTTACATAGATTGTGCATTACATTCACACTCACATTCACACACCGATAGCAGCGGAAACCATGCAAGGCACCAACCAGCACATATAGGGGTTCAGTGTCTTGCTCAAGGACACTTCAACACTATAACTAACCCTGGGGGAGCCCGGGTTCGAACTGGCAACACTGCGGTTACCATCCAGCCACTCTATACCCCTGAGCTGCACCAAACAATGTGTCGAACCATCTGCGTTTTGCGTCGTGATGGAAATAGCATCAGATGCCTGTAAAGAAGTTCTATATAGTTTTGACGGAAACGTCGCTTGAATAAAAGTGTCCCTGCAGACGAGACGGCCTGCAGGTCACTTTATTCTTATTCTCCACGTTGATCCCTGGCTCCGCCACCCGTCACTCGGAGCCCATGTCAGGTGTGTAATG
>NC_137877.1:8400688-8421201 GCF_963924005.1 Protomyctophum bolini | reverse complement strand
GCCACCCGTCACTCGGAGCCCATCAGGTGTGTAATGCATTAGACTTTGTTTCCTGTGATTGTGATAACACAAATAAAGTGTCATTGCGGGAGCGGGGCGGGAGGGGGGGGGGGGGGGGGGGGGGGGTCGCCTAGGGTACCAGAACCACCACTGTAAATAGACACAAATATTCCAGTCTGCTTCATGTTTTTTATTTTTTTATTTTTTTATCCCACGATTTTGTAACCCATTTTTCACCCCCGTGTCAATTATCTAATGTGATCCTGGGCTCTACACACCCTCCACCAACCTATAGTCCCCATTATATGGGGGACAAGGGGAGAGCAAAGGACTTGAACTCATGCATGCTTCTGTCTGCTTCATGTTGTAAGAAGGTGTTTAACCCATTTAGGCCTGACCTCAAAATGTTATGAAATTCTATGAGCTATGAGCTTGTAGATCTGCTATTTTTCAATAGCTAAATTATAACAATGTTTAAGACACCAAAAGGGGTTCCCGTCCCGAAAATGGGTCAAAGAGAGACCAAGAGAGTCATTATTTTGTCACTCATATAGTCATACATGTACAAGCAGTCAGTGAAATCCATGGGTGTGACATGGACACATGGTCTGCCAAGGCTGTGCAACATCAGCAATGTGATATGCACAAGATAATGAGAAGAATAGTACTAGTATAGTATTGGATAAAACAACGCAAAAATAACATAGAAGAAACCAAAACAGGGAATGTACTGTACAATGGGGGAATGTGCTGAATTAGGCGGGGTATAATGCATGCTACAGAATATACAGTACTGTATATGCATACAGTAACAGTATGTACACCATTATCTCCCCAGTGGTGCCATTTCTGTTCACACTGCAAGATCTTAACGCCGATTAACGGCTCGCCGACATTTTTTGACACTCGCTGACAAAGCCCCTCAGATCGGAGGCAAATCGGAGGGGTTTTGCTCCTCGAGGCTTTGCTCAGCTGTGTAGCCAAACAGTTATATAACATGATATATATATATATATATATATATATATATATATATATATATATTATAATATAATAAATCAAAATTCAAGGTGTTTTATAATATATATAATTATATATCATGACATATTATAATAGAATACACCAATATTAATTAAACCAAAAGTTCAAACATAACTCATAAATCAAATGCTTTCAAAATAAACAAACAGTTAACCAGTTGATCCAAGTTAAAGTTAATGACACCAAGCCTATATGACTCACCGAAGAGTATCCAAAGCTTGTCACAGTGAACCTGCTGCTCCTGCCATGCTGCTGTCAAACATTTCGGCCATCTTGCATAGGTGGAAGTGGGAGTGGGGAGTGTAGGACCTGATGTCACTTTTATACTGCCTTGATTGACAGTTGACGTGGGTTGCCATTCGCGGGTTGCCATGTTGGCTGGGTTACAAATGGGCGCACAGGATATAGGTGGACATGGGTGCTTGTTTGACTGTATGGAAGAAGTTATTGTTTTTTGAGTGGTGCAACCACTCCTACAACCAGCAATGTCCGTGTTCACCTATATGTATGTAATGTATTAATGAGCACGAGTATTGACTATGAGTACCAGTAGGGGCACTGTTTGCCAGAAACAGAGAGAGAGAGAGATAGTATTAGTGCTGCACTGTTGCCTGCTAATGAGAGAGAGAGAGAGAGAGAGAGAGAGAGGAGAGAGGGGGGAGAGAGGGGAGTTGCACCACTCAGTTCACACGGGTGTGATTTTTTTTAAACAGACTGACAGACAGATGGATAGATAAATAGACCCGTTATTGTCCCGCAAGTGTAAATTCAGATTCAGACATTTCGGTAGCAATATAATTGATATTGCAGCGTTAAATATAGTTAGTTACGCTATAAATGTACTGTATGGACCGTGGAAGTTGACTGTTGCCGTTTATACATTTATGTTCAATAAACTAATCAATCAATCAATGGACTTCCAACCATACAGTATAGCCTAAACTGCACCAACCATGTGAGATTGCACTATGAAACTGGATTCAGATGTTAACTTTAGGGTAATCCTTACCATTATAGATTTATTGGCTGTTGCATTCCAAAAATAGCAGATGCAGATCTACAAGCTCACAACATGTGGAGGACGCGACGCATTGTGAGCTTGTAGATTGGCTATGTTGGAGGTGCGTACTGCGTATACAGTAGTTAAGCCACACAGCCACAGGTGCTGGGCACCCCCCCTACGGCCCCGCCCCCCTACGCACCAGGATTAGTTTTAATCGCAATAAAGCATCCTCTTGTGAAATTGAACCGGACCAATATTCCTCAGTGTGTGTGTGTGTGTGTGTGTGTGTGTGTGTGTGTGTGTGTGTTGTGTCAGTGTGTGTGTGTCAGTGTGTGTTGTGTCAGTGTGTGTGTCAGTGTGTGTGTGTCAGTGTGTGTTGTGTCAGTGTGTGTGTCAGTGTGTGTGTGTGTGTCAGTGTGTGTTGTGTCAGTGTGTTTCAGTGTGTGTGTCAGTGTGTGTTGTGTCAGTGTGTGTGTCAGTGTGTGTGTGTCAGTGTGTGTTGTGTCAGTGTGTGTGTCAGTGTGTGTTGTGTCAGTGTGTGTGTCAGTGTGTGTGTGTCAGTGTGTGTTGTGTCAGTGTGTGTGTCAGTGTGTGTTGTGTCAGTGTGTGTGTCAGTGTGTGTGTCAGTGTGTGTGTCAGTGTGTGTTGTGTCAGTGTGTGTGTCAGTGTGTGTTGTGTCAGTGTGTGTGTCAGTGTGTGTGTCAGTGTGTGTGTGTCAGTGTGTGTTGTGTCAGTGTGTGTGTCAGTGTGTGTTGTGTCAGTGTGTGTGTCAGTGTGTGTGTCAGTGTGTGTGTCAGTGTGTGTGTCAGTGTGTGTGCGACGCGCGTCTGTCTGTCCAAACTCTGCCAAGAGGCGAAAGCAGCAAGCACTTAAAACGGGGAGGGACCTTTACTGGTAGAACTCAACAGATCTACAAGCGTGTCGCCAAGCGATGCGTTCTAGATCTGTTTGTAGATCTGTTCTTTTTGCATGCGCACAAATGGGAGATACCAACTTGCAAGTCGAGTCGCCAAGACTCGCCATACAGGGTAAACTTGAAAATAGATAGAGGGACAAACAAAAAATCTATACATTTTTAAAATACAAAATTCAACGATTTAAAGTTGTATAACCCCCACTAAAGCAAATAAAAAAAACATGCCCCCCGTAACGCTCAAAAGAATATATGCCCCCCCCTCGTTTTGCACCATGCCAACCTTTGACAAATAAAGACCAATCCCTAATCCAATAAATTGTAGATTATGGTAGATTAGAATTTGAAAGCCTGAATGCCAAACCTATGCCAATATTTGTTCTTTCAAGGCATGGGTTCCAGCCTGAATCACTGCGTTCCGTGATTCTGAATTGTCACTCGCTACTCAGTATGTTATAAGAGGCCGCTTGACTCGCATTTCATAACGCCAACGGTTACGTAGCCACGTTGTTGCCGATACGTCAGTGCCACTCTGTCCACGCTTCTCACTGTTGAAAATAATAGCGCCGTTCGAGACTTGAGAGTAAAAACCTACAGTAAAATAACGATTCAGTAGTCCACTGTCAAAAATCACACCCGTGTGAACTGAGTGGTGCAACTCCCCTCTTCCCCCCCTCTCTCTCTCTCTCTCTCTCTCATTAGCAGGCAACAGTGCAGCAATGGTTGCTATGCAGGTCAAGCTTTCTTCGCTGCTAACGTGCCTATTGGACAAGGATGGGTTGGGGAGGGACTTAGTGAAGGGCTAATTGATACAACAGTCAAACTGGTGTTTTTCCTCAACCCACACCACAGACCAATCAGAAGCCACGGTTCCATTTCAACCTTTCATATGTCCCGCCTACCTTGGAGATTGCAGGAGACTGTCCAGACTGAGTTTGCGAAGTGACATTTTCAGGTTCGCAAATCAGGCTTGGAACCCCAGGCTAGAATTCTGTCAAATTATAATTTTGTGGCAAAAGATATTATTCCACCAAGCTTTCCAAATTAAACAATTTCAGGATTAATGCATGCAGAGTCATGCTCACTATATGTGAGTTGAAATCTCTCTGTGACAACCAACCAAATGATGTGTGTGTGTGTGTGTGTGTGTGTGTGTGTGTGTGTGTGTGTGTGTGTGTGTGTGTGTGTGTGTTTCTTCTATTTTGTTCATTATCTTCCGCTCCCTCATCTTCTCATAGTCGTCTTCTTCGACTGACATTGGAGCCAGTAATTTGCCGATTGCTAATTATTTCTCTTTTTTTGTGTGTGCGCAAAAAACTTTGGCTGAACGTATTCAGCTGCTCGGCGTGCTGGTGGTGAGGAGGGGTCTGGCCCATCAGGGGCACCAGCAGGTAGTCATTTGCAAATAGTACCACCGGGAGGGAAATGACATGCCACTGCGAACAAAACATTTCATGGGGTGTTTGTCTCCATTCCGTTGCCTAAATTAAATGGCGCAGTGTCTCCTCACATGTAACTGTGTGTCACAGAGTATCGGTTATAACGCTTCCAGACGGAGCCGTCAGATCCTGGTCTGAATCTGTATGTCTGTGAACGGGCAAACCGGTCTGATATAGCATGATGTGACGTGACGTACCAGTGTGACTGTTTAAGACAGGCTTCGTGTCAGTTTTTATCATCAATAAATATGTTTTTGGGTTCCCAAGAGGGGTGAGGGGGGGAAATGAATTAGTCGTCTATTTAGAATAGATTTCATTTTCCAACAACATCATTAATCTGTCAAAACAAAAGTGTAACTTATACATGACATTCACCCCCCCCCCCCCCCCCCCCCCCGCATTGGAATCCAAACAATAAGCGTTTTAATTAGAAATCAGAAAAATTGGTAGGAAAGTCGTGTCTCAGCCACACTTACAGTAGGCAGCTGGAGGCAGTTACGAGAGGATCGAAATCCTCAATTACTTTATCTCTGTCCCCTGAATACCCTGACTAAATGTCAAGATCACAGAGTCCCCCTGGGCTTAAAGGGGATGATATCAAAAGGCTTTTTTTCTCTCCCTCCTCTGTTGCTTTATGTTCCACTAAATAACACGGGTCTTTCTCATCATTGTCCCTCTCCGTGTTCACTGTGGCCTTTAAGTTCTCCTTCCTCAGTAAGATACAGATAGTCTGTGACCTCACCCCATTCCCAGAGTTCAAAGCGGACTCTGTGAGTCTGTGAGCCTTCATTGTTCGGCGTGGTTTATAAGGATGGCCCAGTCTCTCTCTCTCTCTCTCTGTGTGTACTATTGAATTTCAAACACCTCGCAGACGCTTTGCTTTGCTCTTTTCTCAAGGAAGAAAATAATAAAATAAATAACAAGTCTCTCATGCCATTAAAAAAAAGAGAAACATGCGAGGTCAGATTTTTTTCTTTTTTCAATCCGTTTTCGACAATAGAGATCAGTCAGCATGCTAAAATGTTGTCTTACATTACCATTAATGTTGGTTAAATATTATGTATCGTACATGAAATGAGCATTCAAGGAGACCCTTTCAACAGCGCAATATCATTAAAGACGCATATGAAGCGGGATGGATAGCAAAATATGCAAATTAGAGCACTTTCAGCCAACCGACATCAAAGCAGTCACAATGTAACCCGCCACAAATAGAACAAAAGCATTAGCCGCAATAAGATTTGCCCCCGGGGGTAAGTTAGGGCACAAACGGTTGTTGTGTTGATTCTTGATGCTGATAAAGCTCTAGCTTTAGCATCAACCATCACCACCACTGCCTATGCACATACACCAGTGGAGTGGATTTAATCGCGCTAATTAGAATGCACTCAAGGCAAGAAAAAAGAAAAAAAAAAGCAACATCTACTGGAATAATCTGAGGGAAAAGATCTCTCTACTCCAATTTATTCTACCTCGTCTTCATTCTTTCCGGTGGGTTGAGCAAGAGAATCTTGCTCTCTTGGTTAAACGGGTGAGCGGCTGAGCGTCTGGTGGTTATGGTGGGTGCATGTGTCACTTTGGTCCTATTGCCATTTAGAGGACAAACAGCAGGATGCTGAGGGGCCACTGTGTGTGTGTGTGTGTGTGTGTGTGTGCTCTGTGCGTGCGTGCGTGCCATAATAATAGCAACAGGGACAGCAGCAGAGACAAGAGACACAGAAGAAGCCATGGTTGTCGTCCATACCTGTGGGTGGCATCATGCCAGGGGACATGAGACCAGGTACTGAGTGGGGCATGATGTGGGGGTTCTCTGACGATGTCACGCTCTGGGTTCTCTTAGGAGGCCGACCCGGTCTGGAACTGTGGAAGAGAGAGAGAGAGAGAGAGTATATAAGACATAACCCCAACAGAGAGGAGAGAGAGTGAAAACGAGAACAACAGGGAGGCAACGAGAGAGAAAGGAATATTGGGATGACTGGAGGGAGGTGGGGAATGGGGGGGTTAGGAGGGGGTGGGGGGTGGAGGGGGGGCTAACATTTGGACCACTCCAAAAATGCAATATCCATTCCAAAGAGTACTGTAAATAAATGTATTTTTCAAGGACAGTTGCTTTCTGCAGCTCAAACATAATAGACTTCCCATAACTAATTAGATTACACGGTGAATTCATTTCCTTTATTGAAGATCAACCACTTTTTTTTGTGATGCATAATTCATAACCCCCAGTACCTCGTTACCTGTTCCTCCAGCATTAATATCCCCACACCACTATTTCAATTGCCTTGTTTGCATATGCTAAAAAAAAGTCTGGCGAGCGGCCCTTCGGCCTGGAAATTACACGTTAACTTGTTATAATTATTGCAGTCAGGCCACTATTGATTTATGAGACTTTTAGAAAAGCCAAATATGTGTAGTTCTGGTAATGAATGATATTTTAAGGTTCTTCAGGAAATTAAAAGGCAATGGCTGCCTTAGGAAATGTTCTGCTTGCTTGATTTAATGCGCGCGCCTTAGCTGGAAGGGTGGTGTGACAGAGTGATTCAGACCTGTTGGACGGTTCTGATGGGGGAGTTTTATTACACCAAACGAGGGGCACAAGATCCAGCCGGTGATAAATGACCGTGCCACCTTCGCCGCGGAGGAGGAGGAGGAGGAGGAAAAAAGGGCCCTCAAAGCTGATACACTCCTGAAATTTCCACACATCTTACTCATTCACTTATTAATACAGCTTCGAGTTACAATCAATACCTCCTTCGCTGGCTTTAGTTACAACGAAACAGCCTATGGGGGGAAGACAGATGCAACGAGCAATACAGTATAATCAAGCCGGGGATGGGAATTCTACGGAGGTTGTGTTTCTTTATGAACTAGGCTGGGGCAGGAGTGTCTGTGTGCTGAGAATGAATTACAGTGACATGACACTGGTGACTTATTGGTTACAAGTAGGGCTGAGCGTCAAGACAAGAATGTTCCAGACATTTATCATTGTTTGCTTAAGTATAGATATATAGGGCTTAAAGTGGTTAAAACCAGGAAAATACATATTACGATATATATATACCCAGACAATATCTCATCATAACACGATATGGATATGTTTTCCCTAGTTGGATGCGTTGTTATTTTTAGATACAATTGTCCAATCTAAGCCTTACAGTATAGCACTCACTTACTCATAGGTCTTATTCCACCTCTAACATGCATGTATGTCGATACAGTTAGCCACCAGAATACAACGCCACTGTATGTAGATGTACTGTACTGTATATGGTGCTACCCTCTGTGTTGAGTACACTTGATTTGTATACAAGTGCTATAGTTCAATTATTTATCATTGAGTGCAATGTATATGCTACCGTTCCCTTTCAACAAGTGCAACAGTTCATACGTAGTTATTTATTTACCAATGCTGTCCATATCATATTATATTGCTTGCTGTATATAGTTTCTAGCTTCCGTCTCTATGTTCGTCTTTGTAATTTCTCTAATGCACCAACTTCACCAAGACAAAAACAAGCATTAACATGCAAAACATGCCGGGAAAGAAAGATAATACTGATTCTGATACTATTACCCACTTATTAAACGTATGTATTTATGAATATTCTAAAACAAATACACGTTTCTGTAATTTACTGCCAACTTACAAACAATTGAGTTCATCACTGTTAAAAAACATGTTACACAGTAGACTGAGTAGGCCATTAAAGCCACCAAAGGTGTAATTTATTAAATAAAAATGTTTGGGCAATTTATATACCGTATTGCTATTGTGTTTTCTTGCCTGTCGTGCGAAACTGATTAACCTCTCCTTAATCATTTCAACCAGACCTCGAACATTTGTATTCACCGATACCTCGAAGAACACGTTCTTATATAATGAACAAAATGTGTAATCTCAAAAGTAACTATTGAATAAATAACTAATTAAAAATGTAATTTATATACTACTACATTTGTTTCCTTTCTACATGCATGACCAGTGAAGCATTCTATCGACATAGCTATACCGTGTATAGTGGCTATGCTACTGTATATGTGGTTGTGTTGTCGTATATGCTGCACTGTTGCTGTAACCGAATTTATTCAGGCATGCTTTTGTGTGAGGTTTATTTACGTCAGTGGTGTTAAGCGTGAGAGAGAGAGAGAGAGAGAGAGAGAGAGACTAAAAGTAGTCATTCGTCCAACTGTGTTTCATTGGAGTGAAAACACACAAGTGATAGAGAGAGGTGGACTGAGAGCATGGAAAAGGGGAACTGAGAGGACAGAGAGAGAGAGAGAGAGAGCGAGGGAGGGAGGGAGGAAACGAGTGGCCGCTCAACCTAGGGATGTCTCGAAATGTAATTCCTATTTCTATAGAAGCACCTCTTTGATCTTATGAGAGGGAGAGATCGCAGACAGTTTTGCTGTCATCACTTTCGCTTGTACTCTGGCTGAATTATTTATGAAAGACCTCAATGGAGGAGAAGCGGGCCTGTGATGGGTAAAAAGCCTTTTTTTTACCAACAATACTATAAAAGCAGGGGAGGGGGAAAAAAAGAAAACTTGAATGGACAAAGGGAGGAAAAAAAAGTGTCATATCAACTTTAGATCACGTTAGAAGATCTTAACTTGGGTACAAAGATCCAGTTACGCACCGAGGTATAAGGATAGGCTGTTGCAAGGGAATAATATGACTCGCGTTAAAAGGGGAGAGCCTTTATAAGCCACATATACCTTAACCAGCCATGGAGCGCTTGGACATTGACTGAATTGAACAGGAGCTTTGGAAGAAGGAATCTTCAAGCAAATGTGGACTATACTTTTCAAGAAGAAATGTTATTATCTAATTCCCTTGCGGTGGGTGAATAGTACTGTCTGAAATGGTCCCAGTATAGCAGTGCATTATAGACAGGTTATACAAATGCTATGTCTCCGTACATTATTCAACACAATTTTAAAGTTTTCTGAATGATATAGGTTCTGGCAGGGTTTTTCCTTCACCGATATGTTTTGCTTCCATGGAGTCAATAGACACTGATGCAGATCTGTGGTGGCCTTGCAGCAGACCCTGCATCCAGGCTAATAAGCTAGTGGGTCCAGAGAGGAACTCAACCTGGCCTCAAACAAAAGAGCCGGGCTATTTATCAAGTGGCAGATGCTGATTCCCTAAATAGCCCTGGCACAGAAACGGCTTCAAACTAGGCCATTATTTTAGGGGGAAAAAAAAAGATGGAACTGGATTTATGATTGGGAATTTTTTTGGTTGGGAATTCTCTTTTCCCCTTTTTGACTCTTCTCGACTTGTCTTTGTGTCTTGTCTTGTCTTGTCTTGTCTTCCCTTCCCTTCCCTTCCCTTCCCTTCTTGTTTTTTCTCATCTTTTCTCTTTTCCTTCTTGGAATATTTTAGAAAAAACGAAAAAGAACCCTGCCAAAAAGTTTTATATTGGGCTCAGATTCGGACACAGATATTTAAATTTCTTGAGGTCAATCGTCAAACAATCATATTCCCCCGCCTATATTTATGTTTATACTAAAGATATCCAGGGGCCTCGTCGTGTCTCTGGCTTCAATTAAGGAAACAAAATAGGCCCCACCACCAGGGCCTGTGGGCCAGGGGCCACAAATATGTTACACATCTATTCTCTCTCTCTCTCTTTTTTTTTTGTTTTGCTGCCATGGTGAAAAGAAAATAGTGGTGAACTTTCCCTGAACCAGACTTCCTTTAGTGGCCCGGCTCTGTGTTGACCCAGCAGAGTTTGACTGGAACCTGATACTTATCCAACACACTACGCTGCACCAGGCAATCAGATTACACCGACCGGGCCCCAACAATACACTCCACCACGCAAGGTCCAATTTCAACGCGACAATGCAATAAAAGCAACAATAATTAAATTCACGTTCTCACCCAGTTTACAGGAAGCCAACACGAAGTGATAGGTATAATAAGAGGCATAATATCAGTACGAGTGGGTGGGGGGGGGGGGGGGGGGGCTGATCTCGCAGGAAAATAAATTCTGACATCTCGCCATCAGACCCATTTCTGTCGACGGAAGCGCAGCGGCTGAGATCTTATTACCCAGAATGCCGTTAACCCATTCTGGACTGAGGTCGATTAAAAAAAAGGCTTCTGAATCCTAACATTTTTCAGAAAAACCCATGTTTGTATGTCAGTAGTCCTCAACCTTTTTCATGTCAAGGACCCCCAGAATTATCTCTATTGGGCCACGGACCCCCCATCTCAAAATATGTAGTTTCAGGGACCCCCCCCCCCCCAGAAGCCAATATTTTAGTTCAAAATGTTCGCTCTGAAATATAAATTCAAAGATTTGTGCCACATTTTCACGACTTTTCGGTGGCGTGCTACAGTATATGAGCTATATTGTAGATCTGCTATTTTTCAATAGCTAAAGTAGAACAGAATGTGCTTGAAACACCCAAGAGGCGTTCCCGCCCAGAATGGGTTAATGCAGCCGATTATGATCTGTTATAAATCAATCGAAACCACAAATGCAATGTTTAGCTCCAAGTAAGCACCCTCCTCTCCCCCAACTGGATTCAGTTACAAACAACAATCATCCAGCCCCTCCCCGGCCCTTTGATATCTTTAGGAATTCAACCTGGTTAAGTCAACAGTGTGGCTCCAGTTTGCCAGGGGAAAGAGCATACTATTATTTCCTGTTGCCTGATGATTGAGCCATTAACCTTTTATCTCAGTCTTTTGTTTGATGTCTCTAAAAGGTAAAAAAAGGATGAAGATATTTATTCCATTTCCGCCCAGTCGGCCAAAACAAGCGAGTGAATCATTCCAGTCTGGGCGCTTGTGTAAACAAAAGGTCCTCCTCTCCAGGTCTCTGCCAATCAGGCCTTATAAAATATTAACCCAATGTCATTGCCCTTTTAAAATCTCTCACCTAGGATTCCCTAATTGTTCCTTTTCTTTATCTCTCCGGTGCAGAGAGTAAATAAATTAACAAAATAGCTTTTATCGCCCAGAGTAACCTTTTAACTGAAGGATTATCTGGGGTTTATTTTTCATTTCTCTCCCGAGCGATAGCAGAGCATGCCCCATTGATTGGTTTGCTGAGGAGGTGGTGACCAGCCATGAAAACAAGGTCCTATTGATAAAACAAAGCAGCTCCTTACCTTTTTAAACTGCCAGGTCAGGCAGAAATCCTGAGGCCCCCAGACTGTCCAGGGGCCACGAAAACGCTGAGTTTATATTTTCCCCCACCCCGATTCGGTTCAATCAAACAGTTTAACAATATGCATGCAACACTCTCCTGAGAGGTTATCTTGTGTTTGTTGAAAGACAGGGATAACACGGCTGCGGTATATTACGAGCAATTTACAATCGCTTGCAGATAAGATAATGGTGTGTTGGTTGGTGTGGTGGAGGTGAATGATGAAATGTTTAACTTTAATTATAAAAAAAAAATGAATTATTTTCGCCAACAACGAGCCTATATACTGCTTGTTTGTTTTTCTTTGTTTGAGAATAAAAGTGGAAAAGGAGGCCCGGGTGTGTTATTGAAAGTGATAATGGACATGCCAGTGTTTACAGTGAACGGTGAACAACACGCCACACGACCACTTTGACGGATGAAATTGAAAAATGAAAATGAAAAACAAAACAAAAAACATTTGTGGAAAAAAAATCCAAAAAAACGCTCCCCGTAAAAGTGATTGGAATAAATGTTGTGCCTTCAACGCGCAAACAGATCTATATTTCCTGCTGACCTTGGCAGTCTACTGGTTGTGGTGATGATGATAATCTCACAGAGAAGGCTCACAGTGTGATACATGGGAATGTATTCACTCATCCATCTTTTTCTCCCTGCATCCATCTATCCTCGCGCCCCCGCATCTTGTATCTCTATCTGTTATTTGCATTGAGCCTATTCTTGGTTTATCTCAATCAGCTTCCCCTTGCACCTGTCAAACGCCGCCTTGCACAGGTAGCCACATCAGCCCTTATCAGATCTTAGATAGCTGGGATTACTGTTGAGTTTGTGAGTGCCAGAGAGCACTAAACAGAAAACCGCGCGTGCGTGCGAGCAAACACACACACGCACACACACACGCACATACACACACACGCGCACACACACACACACACACACACACTTTTTATTTATTAGCAGTAGGAACAGCTGCATCCGGCTGGCAAAACAGTGAACTTTTGTTACGGAACAATATATCACAGATCAAATGGCGTTGAAATCAAAGGAGAGGGGAGAGAGCTAGCTGCATCAATCCCACTGAAACCCTGTTTAAAGTGCTGTCTGTGCTGTGATCCCCCGTGCGGACCTACAGTGTAACAAGGCTCTGAGATCACTATGGTGGCTGGGAAGGAGAGTGCCTTCCTGGTTGCCTTTGTTTGGGCTCGGTCCCTGATTAGGACCACGCTGGGCGGGGGCAATCAGATTGCCTGATATGGGAGGATGGCATCATGGAGGAAAATGTGAGCACGTCAAAGTCCTTCCTCCCTGCCTCGGTTCACCTCAGTCGATGGCGCTATATATATTATGTACGTATACAGTAGCTGCCGTGGAACGTACTGTACGCGCTCCCAGCTGTGGGGCTTCCAGCGGAGAGCAATGCCGTACGGTAGCTACAAAGGGCTTACTCGAGTAATCACGCTCCATTACGAGACTGTTTGAAGCCTCTCGACTGTGAAACAGAGTCTAAGGGAAAAAAAAAGAGAGAGATCTTAATATGTGATAAACTGCTGATTATTCCCATGCATCATTAATGTTAAAAGCTGATTTCGTAATTGTACATCCCATAACTACAGAGTTTTGAGATTGTTTAGTATCACGTCGACAGAGCCTCTGATAATGAGTAAGCAGACATCCTACATCGCGGGAATTGATGAGGAAAGCCTAATTGGTTGACTTTTCCATGCCTAATGGATGATTCTCTTAATTAAAAAGATACTGTACCAAATGTTGGAAATCAGATAGCGCTTAAAGTAAATGCAGTTAATCAAATGTATGAGAATGAACAGTTCCAGGAAAGACTAAATGAGATTTGCAGATACGATTTTTAGCTCCAATATTTATTAATTGCAAGTGCCGTTGGTTAGCAAAACAGAACAGGTCTTATCTTCAGAGCTGTGAGGAAATTTCATCTCTAACCACTCTGACTGATCTCTCTTTTTTCATGAACTGCGCTGCATATGAAACAAGTCTTCAAAACAAGGCTTTAAAAACTTACCCAGTCAGGGTGCCTTTGAGGATATTTAATTAAAATCTAATCCTGCATTCATTAAGGCTCACATAAATTAAGCTGTCATTCATAAGATTTATGGATTCTCATTTGCATATTGCATACAATTCATCAATTACTCAAGTATGAAAGGAGCGCATTTCCCTTGGAGCTGCCTGCTAGCCTGCCAACATTTGAAATGAGAGAAAGAGCAGGACTGTCAGCCATTCAGTGCAAACTTTCCCCCACAATGTCTGTGCACTGATTAATCTCATTTTCTAGGCATCCCTTACAAGATTGTACACAGTCCAGCTGCACTTTTCAATTATTTCTCCTGTCCTCTCAAGTAACTTTGAAAGCTAAAGGATGGGGGCTAAACGCAAAGACAGAGGCTAGTACTTACTTTAGCCCCCTTTATGTTGTAACATGTCTTTTTTTTTTTTCTTCGCCGGGGTAATAATAAATTAGAAGAGAAGAGGGTTTCAGTCAGAGAGATCCTAATGGAAGGGAAAAACTGAGTAATTTTATTGCTAAATCCCATCAGGCAAATATTCCGCATGCTATAATAGCATATTTCCTGTCACATTTAGAGATCCAGGCGGGCGTTTCTGACAGAGAGGAGGGGGGGGCAAACGGAATGGAAGAGACAAGTGCAGAAAGAAAACAAGAGAGAGAGAGGAGGTGGTGCTGGTGGTGGTAAGGGGGGGGTCTTACGGCTAAGCACATAAAAACTCCCTTTTTGGACGTAGGGCTATGTGGGAAAACGCAGTATGGAGTAAAGTGCTTAAAGCGAGCGGAGCGTGAACGCATCTAAGATAAAAAGGTCAGAGCAAAAACAAACAGACCACTCACGAGGACGAATAGAATTAATTGACTCATTAATATGCATGGCTAATAAAGCTCAAAATCCTAAAGCAAAAAAAAAAATCATTGTCAACCATTCCCTTTTAACCCCTTTTCGGCGGGAACCCCCTTTTGGTGTTTTTTTTTAAAAGCATTATGTTATGCTTTTAGCTGTTGAAAAATAGCAGATCTACAAAAATATCTTGAAAGATCGTGAAAATGTGGCACAAATCTTTGAATATATATTTCAGAGCGAACATTTTTAATTAAAATATTGGCTTCTGGGGAGGTCCCTGCAAACTACATATTTTGAGATGGGGGTCCGACGTGGGCCCAATAAGAGATAATTCTGGGTGGTCCTTGACATGAAAAAGGTTGAGCACCACTGACATAATAGAAACATGGGTTTTTTCAGAGAAAAACTGATTTAGAGGCCCTTTTTTTGTATCGACCACAGTCCAAAATGGGTTAATGACTCTTATTTTCAGCTTGAGGAGAGCCAGTCTTACAGGGCGTATCAATCTTAGGAAGGGGTGGGGAGTTCTTCCAACCAAACAGGGCTATAAGGGTAACCTCAGTGTTGTATGTTCATGTCCTCCACCGGTAGACAAAGGCTAGAGTTGTTCTAGCTGGAGGGATTAATTGAGAATTAATCCCAGCTTTCTGGCAGTGGAACAGACCGTCAGTTAGTAGTGAAAGTCATCCTGAAGGGTAGTTAATTGGTTCCCCATAGCAAAAAAAAAAGAAAAAGCTTTGGAGGAACAGGAATCAAGCCTGCATTTTTTCATTAATCCGCCCCATTGTTTTATGAAATTCGTCGTCGAGTGTGACTTCAGATGGAGTCAATAGTTAAAGGCTTTTAATTTGCTTTTAATTCTGCCAGCGGGGTGACAATTAACAAACCACCATAGAACAATATAGGAGTGGAAATTATGTGTTCGATAGACTCTAAAATTACTCTAAAATCAAAAACCAATAAGCAATTAATGTACTGCACATTGCACACATGATAACTATCTCACGGTCGTGGCATATCTCTCATACTATCTCTCTCTCTCTCTCTCTCTCTCTCTCTATCCCTGTATCTCTCTCCCCCTTCCAGCCATGCTCTCTCCCTCTCCTGTGTCCATTCAAGCCTTTTAAACTTTAATAATAGCAACCAGAACGTCGGATGTGATTAATTTCAGGTCTAAATGGACACAACAACAGACAGAAAAGGGTGATGTAATCATAACACAGGGAGACAGAGAGACTAAACAGCAGAGGGACACGAGAGAGAGAGGGAGAGAAAACAAGAGGGGGGGGGGGGGTGGACACAGTCATACAGTACAGAGAGACCTACAGTAGATGGAAAGACAAGCAGAGAAAGAAAGCACACGCACAGACATACACACACACACACACACACACACACACACACACACACACACACACACACACTCCGGAGTTCAAGCTAAACAGGAAGACCACGGTGATTAGCATTAATTGCACTGAGTATTGAAATCCTGAGTGAAACATTAAACAAAAATTATCTACTGTTTATTCACTTTTTTTTTTTTCCCTCCTCCATGATTCTCTCTCTCTCTCTTTTTTTTTCAATAATTAATGAAAAGTAAATACATGGAGGAGTCCAAAAATGATCTGGGGGAAACAGCAATGTTTACATAATTGGGAAAAAAATACTCTTTTTCCTCTCTCTCTCTCTCTCTCTCTCAGTCCCCTATATCTCTCTCTCTCTCTCTCTCTCTCCATCTCTCTCTGAGAACATGTATACTGTGTGTATACAGATTGAGAGAAAAGGGGTAGGAGGACTGCTGGTCTCGCCTCTCACCGTTTCCCCCGTCAGAAGAAGTAACAGTGTCTGTTCCCCAGAGGGTCGGCTTGCTGTGAGCGTGTAGTGTTTGCATATTTAGATACAGGCAGCCCTGTTTATGCAGCCCCACTCTCGGCTTGCTCAAGTTCACTCCGACGAGGGCCCTGATCAATTTGGCCAGCTGTGCTTTAAACGCTGTTTACAACAATAACATCACAGCTAACAGAGCACGCAACGTAGCAGCACGCAAGCATGCACACACACACACACACGGGCACACACACACACACACACACACACACACACACACACACACACACATGCGCACACACGAATGCACAGCCCCTTTCCCTGAGGAAGCGACAACAGGAGTGAGTGTGAGAGAGAGAGAGAGAGAGAGAGAGAGAGAGAGGCAGGGCTTCAGAAGGAGGTAAGGAACCCCCAGCCGGCGCATTCCCAGACGAGCATTTGTACTCGGTTTAAAGAGGTATCAAAGCACCCGACTCCTCGGCTACGACGCAGACGAATTGGATTCCGTCTGTGTACACGTCTCTGTGATCCTTTCCCATCATGAATCTCTCTCACTGTGCTCACGGGGCAATCGCAAGGCGAAGGAAAGGAAATAACAGGAACACAAGAGTGTTGTTGGTCCCCAACACCCAAACGGGGGCCAAATCGAAGGTGGCGTGCACCAGTTAACGCTCACGTCCACAATGACTGATTGGCGTCAAGCAGCCAATCAAGAGAGCCAGGCAGACACAGCTAATGCCGCCAAAAACAGAAGACAATTACCTCAGACAAGCTTTGGCGGGGGCTTCGCAAACAAGTAAATCTTTCCCCTGTTCGGAGTAAAGCCGCCCAGTTTATTCCTCAAAGCCCCGGGTTTTCTCTTAAAAGCTTTCATGAGGAGAGGAGCGTGAAAAACTCCCGTTTAAGCCTAGCTGGTGGAGAGCAAATAGGCCCACTCAGCAGATAGCAGTGAAACTCTGGTGTCCTCTCGGGCTGATGATATAATTCTTAATGTACGGCCTGACTAGACATAAATCTTCACCCAAGCGTCACCTCACCTGAGTCTGTCTCTCTCTCTCTCTCTCTCTCTCTCTCTCTCTCTCTCTCTCTCTCTCTCTCTCCGTCTCTCCCCCTCTCGCTCTCCCCTCTCTCTCTCCTCCATGATGAATTGTTTGCTACATCTCGGAGACTAAAACCCTTCAACCTCTTCAAACCCGGGTTTCTAATAACGCGGAGGTGCTGGGAAGGGGTGACAGCATGATGAATATCACAACAGACAGCTCCAATATGGGACAATTTCTACCAGATCGATATCTCACTGCAATATCAGAGAAAAGGAGCTGATATTAGTCTACACAGTGTATTACAGATGGGGGGTACATTTCTTCTCTCCTGCACTCCCAGTGAACCTGGGCTATATTTCATCCGTGTCGCCGATGGTTTACACACTCACAAATGCTCTGGAAACTAATCATAGCATGGTAGCCACGCCAGACGCATCTGCTTAAAATTATCCTTGTGTGTGTCAGTGTGCGTGCGCATGCGCGTGCGTGTGCGTGTGTGTGTGTCTGTGTGCGTGTGTAACACAGGGATGGTGAACCTGCAAATAAACTGCGAGGAGCATTAGAGGATGTTACAGGCCATTATTTCTGTGTGAGACCAAACGTTTTGTCACATTCTAATTGAGAGATCATGGGCCTCGTGTGGGAGGAGGCCCTGCTTTTAAGAGCCACCTCATAGGTCATCATGTGGGTCTCTCAGATTAAACATTTGAAAGAGGGGGAGAAGCTCTAGTCTAGTAAACACTTCAACGACTGTTGTCTTTAAAAATCCAGGAGGGCAATGAACATTTTCAGGAACTCGAATATTTCCCAAAAAATCTGGTGGACCATTCTAATAACTGGTTCAAAATCTTAATTTGTCAATATTGATCACCAGGTTATCGGACCATGCAAAGGAGAAGGTTATAACGACAGATTCTTGACATATTCGCTACTGTGAAAATGAACAGGTAAAGGTCAATGGATCTCGCTGGGACTTCTGTGCATTCATTACTTAGTTTCTGTTACATTTTGACAACGTATACGCGTGCATTTGTGCTGGGTTTAAATCTTTGTCGACAACCCCTGTATGGAGTGGCTGTAAATTCATTTGCAACAATTACAGCACAATAGAGACATCACCGACTGTACCAGGAATATTGATTGACAAATAATTTGACAAATTGTTTTTGTCAATCTCGCTGCTGCTAAATACTGCGGTCAAGTAATCTGCCACTAAATAAACCCAATCAGATGACTCACAATATTAGAGTCGTAATATTGGGGACAGAGAGAGAGAGAGAGATAACTAGATAAAGTGCCCCTCGGGGCACAGGTCTCCACCAGGGCAGGTCAGGTTGTGGCCTCCTGGTGGCGCTATAATAGCTGTGAAAAGGGTGCCATTTCTTCTTACACCTTGGATGGCAATTGGATGATTTGAGGCATTTTGTTCCAAAAATGTGTTTTGCAAAAACCCACCTGTTGGTGGCGCTATAACAGGCCAATGTGAAAAGGGTGGGATATATTCCTCAGCCTAGTAGTAAAGTATGTGAAAGATTTCACGAAAATTGCACGCTGCGTTCATGATTTGAGGCTTTTTGTTCAAAACGGGCCAATCCTGCCAAAACTCTGAAAGCCAATTAGGATGGAATTATGAAACATCGGACAGATCCTGACTTGAACACACGACTATGGAGATTGGAGATAGTGTGGACCGGCGATTTGCGGGATTATTGGACAGAATCTGGAGGAGTAATATAAAAAAATGTGTCTCCTGTTGGCGCTATAACAGGCCGTTCTGGAAATCTGGGGCAGGGGTTAATTGTTGCCATCCAGGGAGTGTGTGTGCAAAATATGGCATCGACCAGGTAACGGTGGCGGATATTAGCTGGTAATAGACGAACGGACACAAGGACACACTCACACACACACACACACGGACGGAGTGCAAAACATACTCTCTCCACCATGCCTTCGGCCTGGTGGAGACAATGGAAGAGAGACGGACGGACGCAAAAAGCAAAGCAGTATAGAATCCTCCGCCCGCTAACGCCTAATATCTTTCCCTCCCCAGGGGGCCCGGGGCCGAGGGCCCCTTTGCTGTCAGCTGCAATAGGACTGGCCTTTTGTGAGGAGCCCTGCAAGGTTCGTTAAGGGCTATTAATGGAACACAGTATCCCTTAGTGCCGGGAACTTGTCAGTATTTCATTAGAGACTGATAAACATATAATACATAAGTGTCAAACACAGTGTGGTGTGTGTGTGCAGTGCGATGTGACGTGACGGCAGGAGGGGCTGAGGATTTGGGGGGAACCGCCGCGCCACACCACAGTCATTCCCATGCTCTGGACTGACAATATTAACCCATTCTGAACGGGAACCCATTTTGGTGTTAGCACTATGTTATGCTTTAGCTATTGAAAAATAGCAGATCTACAAGCTCATAGCGCGCCACCGAGTGGCGCGCTACGAGCTTGTAGGTCTGCTATTTTTTGAAAAATCGAAGAACGACTGACATTTTTTGAATCTGATCTCAGGTCAGAATGGGGTTAATCAGACCAGTGTGTGTCCGCAGTGGAAACCTCGTATGAATCTGATCTCAGGTCAGAATGGGTTAATGGTTTGACAGGAGAGAGAGAGAGAGAGCGTGGGGAGGGGGCGGTGGGCGGTATTGGGGAAATATAGAGCATATACTGTACTGTACTGTACTGTACTGTACTGTACTGTACTGTACTGTACTGTACTGTACTGTACTGTACTGAGGGAAAACTCTAAACTGCTACTAAATTTTCAACCTGGGGATAAACAAAAGGTGTCTCTTCTCTTTTCTTCTTCAGTTCCAAGAAGATACAAGAAACTCATATTGTAGCTTTATTATCGTATGCACTCGCATAGCACTGTTCTGCTGAACAGTGATTCCTGCCACTTGGGCCACAACAAGGACCGCTTTCCCAGTCGGGATATAATATAACCCATTTTGACCTGAGATCAGATTCTAAAAATGTCTGTTTGAATTTGAAAATGACTATATGAAATGAATATATTCAGTCGCTCTTCGATTTTTCAAAAATAGCAGACCTACAAGCTCGTAGCGCGCCACTCGGTGGCGCGCTATGAGCTTGTAGATCTGCTATTTTTCAATAGCTAAAGCGTGACATAATGCTAACACCAAAAGGGGTTCTCGCCCAAAATGGGATAAGACAGCTTCACTTCTCAGCAA
>NC_137877.1:8378188-8395688 GCF_963924005.1 Protomyctophum bolini | reverse complement strand
ACAGTCTTCTATACCACACAAACTGAGCTAGTGTTTAGGGTGCGGGGAGGTGGTGGTGGTGGGTGGGGAAGGATTAGCAGATGAAATAATTCAAGGAGGGGGGGGGGGTTATGGGGGGGGGGGGGGGGGGGCAGTGACAGAGAGATCCCAGAGTCTACTGCTCATTAATCACTGCAGCGTCTTTGACCTTTCATTTGCCAAGGGCGCAAAAAGAGGAGGAGGAGAGGGTGGACCGTTCTGCCCAGGAAAGAAAGGAGAGAGAGAGAGAGAGAGAGAGAGAGCGAGAGATAGAGAGAGAGAGAGACTGGAGAAAAAAAACAAGGGAAAAAAGATGAGTAAGAAAAAGAGAGACACGGCGAGAAGGAGACAGAGTGGTGGATAGATATGCTAAAGTCCAACAGAAGATGCCACAACACATTCTTAACCCATTTAAGCCCGACGTCGGAATTAAAAAAATGTTCTGACAGTTTTCTGAAAAACCTTATGTTTCTGTATCAGTGGTTCTAAAAAAAAAAGGCACATTTTCACAATTTTTCAAAAATAGCAGACGTACAAGTTCATAGCGCGGCACTATGAGCTTGTAGATCTGCTATTTTTCAATAGCTAAAGTATAACATGATGCTTAAAACACCAAAAGGGGTTCCCGTCCAAAATGGATTAATGATGAGTGAAATTAATCAGCTACCATGGGCTGTTAGATGAATCAGGCGTTTCCCCTGCAGCCCCTCTAGGTGGAATCAGCTGCTCTCTCTCCGCTCGCCAGGCCTGATAAAGACCGATCGGCCCCTTGCCCATTTACACATGTTATTAAAGGAATTACAAAGATGTCTAGCTCGCCTTCCCCTCCCTTCACCACACGGAGAGGGCCTGGGCTTTTGGGGAGGGCCCCGGGTGCTGCAAATGGCAGGAGGGTGTGACATTATAGCCTCATGGCGTCTGGACGCTGGGCGCTTTATAACACTGCATGTGGTATAATACCGACTAAACTGAACTCCAGTCAAATCGACAGTATACACGTTGCTTTTTCCACTGCAGATATTGTGGTGGTGGGGGGTAGAGAAATATGGCAGCTTATCTGGAAACGATAATGTGTTTCAACCTGTAAAGTCTAACAATAAAGACATTTTTTTGTTAGCGGTATTGGGGAGCTTCCAATGCAGTATGCATGGAGTCCGTCGTGGAGCAGTGATACAGCGTTTTCATGTCACCTCACGGTCTCGCCTCGGCTCACGTGGGAACAGTGATACAGAAAAGCCTACCAGCAACCAGGTACTATTAGGTACTATACTTTACAACCAGGTACTATTAGGTACTATACTTTACAACCAGGTACTATTAGGTACTATACTTTTTGCCCAATGGAAAACCCCAGAAAGTGAATAGTATCGAGCTGGTATATACCATGTTGTGGAAAAGCGCCATTGGTTACCAGGTGGGGTGGCAGAGCCAATGAGGGAAGCTTGACATGCTACAGCTATTCAAGTTTGCGTGTGTGTGTGTGTGTGTGTGTGTGTGTGTGTGTGTGTGTGTGTGACCCTGATGCTGTTGATTTGTATGTGGAACCT
The DNA here is from genome assembly GCF_963924005.1 of Protomyctophum bolini. Lineage (NCBI taxonomy): Eukaryota > Metazoa > Chordata > Actinopteri > Myctophiformes > Myctophidae > Protomyctophum > Protomyctophum bolini. Next base: position 8,394,123 of record NC_137877.1, on the reverse strand, counting down.
TGCCTCATGCTATACATCATTACGTCTCTGTTGTCTGTTGCAACTTAGAAACACTCTCCTGTAATAATGAGGTAATCATATCTAATATCCGCCATGAGAGCCCCTATAAAGAGATGCCTTGGCCTACAGTAAATGATTAAATTACAAATAAGCACGAGTGAAAATAAACCATGATGCGGACTAATCGACGGTTATATAATGACACGGGAGAAAACGGAAAATGGGCGAACCGGTGTTGTAACTATATCCGATAGTTTTGGCATCAAACCTAGTCATTAGTTATAAATGTACATTTAAGCTTATTTTTAACCATAATTGATGTTCAAGGTTAATCCAATCAGTCCATTCGTATACCTCTGAAGAGTCTGCTCCAATTTAATTGCCTATTTTTATTGCCTCAGCAGAGATTTTAATTGAAACCAATGGGGATCTAACAACAACTGTGACATGTTGATGTCTGGGGGATAGCTATAAATATGTGACAAAATATGTGCATTATTAATGTGATTTCTTAATGCAATATTGTAATGCCTCCCCAGAAACATAAGAGATATTACTTTACACAGCGATTGGGGGGTGGGGGGGTGGTGGGGGGGGTCGCAAAATCATTTCATCTCGAAAACAATGTCAATAAGACGGAGACAGTTTCTCCCTCTGACTCCAGCCAAGTCTGGGAGATTTAAAAAAGAAAATCATTAACATTCCCGAAGGGGGGACAAAAAAATGCCATTGCACACCACAGCACAACCATTATATAGGCGGCCGCAGGTTTTACAAGTGGGGACCGTGGCCACTAGGGGGGGGGTCTAGTATCTATCCATTTGGCATGGGGGTGGCTACATTCAGAGGGTGGCTATGTCAAGGAACGCCTCATTCAAAACCCCGATAGGGTTTGCGTAAAGACCCGCCCCCCCTCTTTGCTCCGTGGTTACCAGACAGTCCAGACTGTCCTCCGAGGTGGAAAGTCTGGTGACACCGTCACTGAGGTTATACCACGAGTCCGTGGTGGTGGTGGGGAAATATGTGACCAAATTTGACTGAGAGACTACCATCTTTTCATGTCATATGAAAGCAGGGAATCATATAGCTTCAAATTGATATATTGGTTGTTCAGTTTGACCCACCAGTTTTGGAGATACGGCTTATAGAGTAATGTCTTGCAGAAAACAACGAGTTGAGAAAACAGGCTTGAAAGGTTCACTTCTGTGGTCTCTTAACATTACAACTAGCAACATGTTTAAGCATTTATTTCATATTTACATGTCGATTTCAGCTCTGACACTTATTTCAGACATGCTCTAGTTAGTATGTGTAGAGTCTGCCTGTGCTATTAACTCAATTTGAGAAAAAATAAAAAAAAGTTTCTCCTCTGGTGAAAAGCTGGAATGTGCGCGATGGCAGTCTCTCAGTCAAATCTGGTCACATATTGCCCTGTGCTGTTGGCTCACTACTGAGGCAGAGAAACATCTACAACTCGGGGCGCTCCAAACTTTGAGAGTCCCAGAGTTTTGCCACGGCGGGCAGCGGCAGCACCCCCTGCTGGACAGCGTGTGTATGTATGTGCACACAGTACAGACAGGCAGGGGGGGGCAGGCGGGCGGGGTCTTCACACGCAAACCACCACCGACACCTCCGAACAGAGATTACAGCAGTGGCATAACATTGTACCAGCTGAATGGTTCATTAATTAAAGGGTTAAATTGGGTGTTATCACGTTCGTTGCTACTGTAGGTATATATTCTCCAGGCATATTTGAAGTGCTATCAATTACGAGAGCCTCCGTATGGTATGAGAACATTTAGGTATATACTGTATATGTTCGACATGACAGGACTCGACGACGTGGCCCTGAACCTTGAAAGGCAACGTCGACGAGAGAGAGACCATAAAAAGCGCCCCATTGATTCAAAGGGAGAGATTACATTGTGTCTGACACACAGGCGTGAACATTCGCAACGAGGAGAGCTCTTGGATCAAATTCTGCACGGTGGCAGCAGCAGTGGCCATTGATGATATCGATCTGAACCGCGGTAGCTACTACTACCGCTAGCACACGTGGGGCTCTCTGAAGAAGGTGCGCTCTTCGTGAAGACACATGCACGCACATATGCACATGCACACACACACACACACACACACACACACACACACACACACGCTATGGCGCTTACGCACGCAAATAGTTTAGCCAATTTTGACCCGGGAACGATTCTGCAAATGTCTTCTAAATCCCGACTGTTTTCTTGAAAAAGCTGTTTTTCTATGTCAGTCGTTCTCAAACACTTTCATGTCACTTTTCACGATTCTTCAAAAACAGCAGACCTACAAGCTGTGGCGCGCTACGAGCTTGTAGATCCGCTGTTTTTCAATAGCTAAAGCATAACGTAATGCTAACACCAAAAGGGGTTCCCGACAAATAAATAAAATTTCATCTGAATCAACAATACTTTAATTACTCTATCGGTACAAGTACATTGCACATTAAATCATGCATCAGCACTGTACTGTATCTGTACTTCTGTATGGCGTTTAGGCTCTGATCCCTTTGACAAAACTGTGACATTGGGAGGCAGCAGTGGAGTCAGTGTTAATTGCAAGCTTGTGTGTCCTCCTGGCTGACAGATATAATAGATCCCCTCCTGGCTTTATAGAAGCCGGCGGTGTGCGCCGGTTGCGGCTGTATTGCACGAACGCTGTTATTCGTCCTCGGAAGAAATGACAGTTACTCTTTATATACCAGTGCTTTAAATATCATCAGACCTGTTACTGGACTGACAGAGGGCCTGGACTGACAAGAGGTTGAGATAGGGAAGGATACACTAATGCACGCACATGCACACACACACAGAGAGAGAGAGAGAGAGAGAGAGAGAGAAGCTAGGGAGAGACAGACAGAAAAGTGACTGTGTTATTCTCTCCCTGTCCGTGAGTGAATGAGAGTACAAGGGGGCCCATAGTCCCACAGTATAAGAGTGGAAAGCACCACCTACTCAAGCTTAACATCTGTATAAAAACAAAAATAATCTGCTGTCAGCAGAATGTTCAATGGCTTCTATCAGCCGGCCCTGCTGATAAAGACTCTGGGCCGCGGCAGCAAAGGATTGGGCTGTTATGCGAGGGGGGCTCAGTGGATCGGAATGCATGCTAATTGCCATCAGAAAATATGCGTTGAGCCTTACAATTTCTGGCACTGCCGCTGCACCTTGCGGTTGAAGGACATGCCACAAGGGTTTCCAGCAAAACAAAGATTAATGAACGGTGTTGAATCGCCCATAATGCCATGTCAACAGCGCCCCATACATTTCATTACCGAGGTCACCAGTGCCTCTGTGTTAATGTCATGCTCAAAATTTCACGGCACGGAGTCTCTCAGCCCTTCCACCGGCAAGCTGAGCGGAGGAGATAAATTCTTGTACTTGTGTTGGGTGATATTATTCTCCTGATGTGATTATATATGGGCCTATATGCGTTAGTGGGGCCGGATTCAAATTTAACACAGCCCAAGGTATTATAAAGAGAGGGTGTTGAAAATGGAAAAGTTCATAACATTGCCTCGGCGACAATGTGCAAATACAAGCGAGCATGTCAGCGTAATCCAGTGTGTCAGTAAGAACCTGATGCTCTAAACAGGAGCAAACGTCCCCCTCTTAAATAATTGATATTTTCTGATTAAATGTGGCAGTTTGAAGATAATGAATTCTTTATGGTCTGCCTTGAGCAACTCAACACAGCCCCCCCCTGTCCCTGCCGTGACAGCTTTATGGGGCGGCTTTTTGCCCAAAATTTTGAAAGTTTAACCTATGTAGATCAATGTGCTTCCTTAAAAGAGTTTAATAAATTAAAGTGCAGAGGGCTTTTTTTCCCCCTCAGTGAGCAGAAAAAGCTGATGAGACAGGTTTAGTTTAATCTCAGGCAATAGAAGTCATTAACCATTCTCCCAGGAATTAAAATATAGCTTGCCCTTTTCTTCTCTCACTTATCATTAGCATCACTTTAATCTCCCCGCGTTTCACACTGCTATTTTAATCATTACTTACTGCCTTTTGACAACTGAAGAACATGGCTTCTCTCCCCCCGCTCAGGCAATATCCTGATTTTAGCTGACAAAAAATGTAGGACATCATTTAAAAATATCTAAATTTTCCTCTTCCTTTTTTTTTCTGCCTTCTCTTCTAGCTCCTCAATTCTGCCCCCTGAATGTTTGTCTATTTATATCAAAGGAGAAAAAAAAAGAGGTGTAGCTGAAGAGGACTATACACTCAAATGCAATGTGACATGACTCCAAGGGTAAAGGAATACAGACTGCAATGTGACCATATTTGCATCTATCATGTTGTTTTATACTGGATCGTGAATTCCATAAATTCCCCCCTATGTGGGTCACGCAGGGGTGTTGAGAGGCCATAGATTTCTTTGTCCTTGATTCTACGAAACACTTACAACAGAATCTCCACCACAAGTAGAATATAAATCAAGTATTATGCCCAGTCTTCTCAATGACTTTGACAGATATGGGGCAAGGCAGGTTCTTACAACTTTTGTGTTCTTTATTGTCGCCGGTCTAACAGTAACGTAGGACAATGGTGGAGGATGTAGAGCATGATTAATCTATAATAAAAGAAGAGGATACAATGGGCTACAGCTGGTGGTGTTACATGTATTACTCTGGTAGTATTGGGAGGGGTCCCATGCTTGCTTTTGAGCTATAAATAATACATTGGTCTTGTTATTTACCGGTAGTTTTAATTTAAAATTCACAGAATGTTTGCAAATTGCCTTCATGGGGTGCATACTTATAGTTTAGACTAGTCATTGGCTAGACATGGGTTAAGGTTAGGTTTAGGTGTGCTGCCCCGTGGGAGGTTAGGGTTTGAGATAGGTTGTAGTTGTATAGGACTAATGACTGGTCTAACCAATGGCTAGTCTAAACCAAAAACTGTCTAAACTAAGTACTGCACTCGCGTTCATTTCATATGACAGAAATGACTGCTAATTCCTGCAAGGAAAGTTCATCAATTGTACAATGTTTATGCCGATGGGAACAGCGTCTAGTCCGTGGGTATAGTTACATTTCAATTCACTGATTCAACAGTAATCCACCTAAGCTAGTGTGGTTCACCCCGAAAATACATGAAATTGAACTAATCTGCTTTTCTTTCAGTGACGCGCTGTACTTCACTGCCTTTTCTCAGACTGTGCCAAGATGAAAGGCATTTACCCAAAGAACAGAAAACCTCGAGTCCTTTAGATTAGTGTTCAATTACTTAATCCCTTAATAGAATTTGAGTTTTGTCCAAAACAAGTACCTCAATCGTGCAATATTACCGCTGTCAAAAGCAACAAGAAGATTAAGTATTAACTAGTTACAGGACGGTGGCCTCGAGGGTGCAACAACTCTATGAAAGAGCCAACTTGATGTTATGATCATGTTCACTTTATGAAACATATGGATCATTATATACAGTAATTGCCTTTAACAACCCATTCTGGGCTGGAAACCACTTTTGGTGTTCTTAAGTCTTCTGGACAGGAACCCCCTCATGGGGTTCTGTACAGTATGTACAGTATTCAAAAATTAAAAAAAAACTTTAATGCTGAAAGTTTTTCAGAAAGCTTATAGGTCAGGATTTAGAGGACTTTTTTTTAGAATCGGCCTCAGTCCAAAATGGGTTCAGAGCAGACAAACAAGCAACTGCAGAGTGAGATGCATTCAATGTTATAATTGTGTTTCTGAGAACATCGGTCCTTCCATTTTAATACTTTGTTGTCCCCCCCAAGGGTCTATCCTTGACCCGCTTATGTTTCACTCTACACACCAACTGCTCGCCAAAAATAGATGATCTACAAGCCTGTAGTTCACGTAGTTTCTTTTTTTTTAAATTATATTTCATCCCACGATTTTGCAACCAATGTTTTCACCCAGTGTCAATTATCCAATGTAATCCTGGGTGCTTACATTTCCTCTGCCAACCTGGGGGGGGGGGGGGGGGGGGGAGCGGACTGACCTCATGCTTCCTTCTATGCATGAGGAGTCCAAGCTGCTTCTTTTCACCTGACAAGAGGGGGATTTCCCCGGCCGGACGTAGCGCGGGGAAGGAACGCGTTATTCCGACCAGTTCCTTTCCCCTCCATCAGGCGCCCCGGCTGGCCAGGGGTAGGTAGTTTTAGAGACCAGGATTACTGCATGAGGGTACCTCCTACCCTAGGGGACACGGGGAGAACATGCTAACTCCACACAGAAAGGCCCTTCTACAAGCCTGTATAGTTCACATAGTTTTGCCGAATGTTCACCCCCAGAAAAGGGACCTTTTAGCCTTCAAGTGGCTAAGATCTTTTTTTTCTTTTTTTTAACCAGGTGTGTGAACATAAAAACGAACCCCCGTCCATTCCCATTCCTCTCAAACACCCCGTGCCTCTCTTCTCTCCTGATTCCCATTCCTCTCAAACACCCCGTGCCTCTCTTCTCTCCTGGCTCACTTGAAAATCAACACTGAACTTGTCCTCCAAAACGGTTGGGAAGCAGTTTATGTACATTTCAACAATATAAAAAAAAAAAAAGAATTCCCCTCCTCCTTACATCAAAAAGAAGCTCGATTCATTTTCTGATCTCTATCCAAGTTCAAAGGCTAACCTAAAGTGATACTTCAAAGACGCGCGTAATCAAAGACACGCAGCTGTTAAAACAATCTTTTGTTGGTTCATTGTCTTCAAAACCAGACTTCTTCAACAAAATCCCCCAAAATGAAGGGAAGCCGAATCAAATAAGTTACATTCAATCATCCTGAGTGGGAGGCTTTGGTGTCACACTAAAATAAATGTTCAGCTCAAAGATTTACTACTATTTACCGCAGCTGAAGCAGTACAATAAGGCTGGTATCCTGCCGCAGGAAAAACTACCATGGCCCTCTTAAATATGCCAAGGGCTCCAGGCGCAGTAAAACATGGCCCCCTAGACCAAAGTAAGGCATTTTGACAAATTAAGCACCTAGTTATGAAGGCTACATTGTTATATTTGATGTTTGTATCCTTGCTTTTTGCCTGGCCGGGCCTCTGTAGCCACTGCGTAAGCAGTATAATGCCCTATCACTCTTCCCTCCGCGGCCCGCTGCACTGTGTCATTTGATTTCCTCCACAAGGGCAAGTTGTGGCTGTATTAACAAGTCCCTATCACTGCTTAAAGCCTGAATTATAGTTAGCTGTTCGCGCAGTGCCGCACACCACACATAGCCAATCTACAAGCTCTACGGTTCATCGCGCCGCAGACTCGCAGATAGCTTGCAGATCGGCTGTTTTCGGTTGCGCGACACCCTGTGGGCGACTAAGTACAAATCAGGCATTAGAATTTCATTGGAATTTTAATGCCACACTGTCCAAAGGAGGTACAAGGGAGGGAGGGGGGGGGGGAATGGAGGGAGCTTTGCCAGTCCAATGGCTTGGCTTAATTTTTTTAATACGCGTTAGCACCTTGCTTTAATCCGACTCTAATGTACATTGTGAAGGGTTACCGTTGAGATAGAGAAAGGGGCTGTCAATCAAAAGGCCCCGGTCAAATTATACCCAGACTCCATTAGGTTTAAAATGGAGCGAAGAGGTCTAGCGTGAGTCAATCAAATCATTTAAGGACGCGGCTGTTACGGTTATTACGTTGTGCTTGTTATGGAACCGGCTCTTACCTTTATTGCCATCACAGGAGAGTCAAAGTGTATGTGGAGGAACACTGTTACTACACCTGTTGTGTGTCTGCATATAAATGGGTCTCTTTTCTGACATACGAATGGGGTGATTGCATGCTATAGTTTACTGCCTCAAACATAAAACATTATGGTAAAATAGGACAGTTACTTAAGTTTATGCACTACTGTATATAAAGTCAGTGCTTGGCATAAGACTTAAGACTGTCTTTCTGGCAAAACAGGGTGTATAATATTACTATATTGTTATATTACATTGCATGTACTACACTACGCTAACACATAATGTATCTATGGTTTACATATATGTAGGTCAGGATAATGGCCACTCACCTGTGCGTTAGAAGATTCACAGAGAAGGAGAAGGAGGGCCCACATGTAAAAAAGAGAACACAAAACAAGAGAAAAGGTCAGTACAGTCAGTACAGTAATGTTATATTGACGTTAGCAACACCATTTTCCAACTGCTACTCAATAATTACTAAGGTATAGCCTTGATGTGAGCAAATAAAAAGCAATAAGCCCCAATGTTGTTTTTTCAGGTCTGCAGTTAAAAGACAATGCCATTACTTCAAGCAGAACTTCCCGAACTTAGCTTAATTGCTACTAAATAAGACAGCAGATGTGTCTGTCTGTCTGTCTGTCTGTCTGTACAGTTAGACTTGCACAATTCGATGGGAAACTTAAATCAGCGATTGCAAAACTGACAATTGCACCAAATGACAATACTGTTGTGCAACGTTTGTCTTTCGCGCGGTTTTGTAAATATGACGTGTGGTGGACGTACAGTATACCACTGTGGAGTGCCTCAAACAGACACACGCTTCTATAACCCATTCTGACCTGGCACCCATTTTGGTGTTAGCATCATGTTATGCTTTAGCTATTGAAAAATAGCAGATCTACAAGCTCATATCGCGCCACCGAGTGGCGCGATACGAGCTTGTAGGTCTGCTATTTTTGAAAAATCGAAGAACGACTGACATTTTTAGAATCTGATCTCAGGTCAGAATGGGTTAATCAGACCAGTGTGTGTCCCAGTGGAAACCTCGTATGAATCTGATCTCAGGTCAGAATGGGATAACTGGCAGAAAAAGTAGAGGAAAGAATAATTGCCAACAATGACATTATCATTTCCCTATATATGTCACACGGTACGGAGAGCCATGTCAAACATGGTACAGAAATAAAGTGTGTGTGTGTGTGTGTGTGTGTGTGTGTGTGTGTGTGTGTGTGTGTGTGTGTCTGTCTGCCTGCCTGTATGAATGTGTGTATTGATGTATGTGTATGCATGTGTGTATTGATGTATGTGTATGCATGCATGCATGCATGCGTGCGTGCGTGCGTGTGTGCGTGCGTGCGTGTGACCCGCTCCATCTGGAGGATTCGAGCACTCAGGGGCTGTCACACAATAGGGAGACGAAAGCCTGCTGAAGGATAACAAATGACTTCATGGCAAAGCAGCCATTGAAATTCTTTCAGTATGTGGCATTAAAAACAACTGAACAAATAGAGATAAGGAGGAGGGTAGGATTTGAAATGAGATTTTTTCTCCGTCTCTCTCTCTCTCCGTCGCTCTCCCTTCCTCTCTCTCTCTCTCTCAGCTTAAAAAGCTAAACAAAACAAATGGAGCTTATTACAGCAGATTACCTTACACTGGACAGATTCACCGCATGAGGCCTAGTGTAAACAATGTCTTTCTCTCCGCGCACAAACTATGTGCCATTTATAACAGAGCAGCAATCATATCCACAAGCAAGCCCCCACAGATAAAGCAAAATATATCCTGGCCTCCGAGTTTAAAAATATGTTTTTTTTTTTTTTTTTTTAAGGGCTGTTTCCATGCGTGTCACCATAGCAAACACAGATAAACCAATTAGGAGTCCGTTATATTACTGCTTATATTACCCTTGCATAAACAGCGGCTGCCAGGGGAGATTGACCGAGTGTCCGCGAGCCAAGGGGAAAAGCTGAGCCCCCTCTATCACTATCACAATGTCACACAGAAGGTGTCAGGCCATGAGGTCAGCCTCGCGGCCAAAGTGCTTAACTCTATTTTGTTTTTCCATTTCCATCCCCTTTCCAATTACCGCAACGAAAAGGATAACATTCTACGTTATTATTATTCTTGGCTTTTTTTTCTTTTCTTTTTTGGGAGAGTAGTTTTAACTTGTTTTGTTGGCAATTAAAAAAAGAAATTCCAGCCATAGATTTATTACAATAGGTCTGACATAAAAATGTCTTTGCATGCAGGTTTTGAGAGAGGAAGTGATCGTACGGTGTGTGTGTGAGGTCATTTCCTGATTGGCTCTCCGCTATGGTCGGTGGAAAAGGGCTGTAGTTCTATATGGTGTGATTTACAATGAGGTACAGCTGTAGTTCTATACGGTGTGATGTACAATGAGGTACAGCTGTAGTTCTATACGGTGTGATTTACAATGAGGTACAGCTGTAGTTCTATACGGTGTGATTTACAATGAGGTACAGCTGTAGTTCTATACGGTGTGATTTACAATGAGGTACAGCTGTAGTCTCTATACGGTGCGATTTACAATGAGGTACAGCTGTAGTTCTATATACGGTGTGATGTACAATGAGGTACAGCTGTAGTTCTATATACGGTGTGATGTACAATGAGGTACAGCTGTAGTTCTATATACGGTGTGATGTACAATGAGGTACAGTTGTAGTTCTATACGGTGTGAAGTTGTAGTTCTATACGGTGTGAAGCTGTAGTTCTATACGGTGTGATTTACAATGAGGTACAGCTGTAGTTCTATACGGTGTGATTTTCAATGAGGTACAGCTGTAGTTCAATACGGTGTGATTTACAATGAGGTACAGCTGTAGTTCTATACGGTGTGATGTACAATGAGGTACAGCTGTAGTTCAATACGGTGTGATGTACAATGAGGTACAGCTGTAGTCTATATACGGTGTGATTTACTATGAGGTACAGTTGTAGTCTCTATACGGTGTGAAGCTGTAGTTCTATACGGTGTGATGTACAATGAGGTACAGCTGTAGTTCTATACGGTGTGATTTACAATGAGGTACAGCTGTAGTTCTATACGGTGTGATTTTCAATGAGGTACAGCTGTAGTTCAATACGGTGTGAAGCTGTAGTTCTATACGGTGTGAAGCTGTAGTTCTATACGGTGTGATTTACAATGAGGTACAGCTGGGTGCAAAAAAAAGAGGCACCCGCCGCTATGGCACAACGCAACCAACCCAGATTTATCATATGCGACCTAGCTCGGCCTAACAATCAGGCGTTAAAGAGAACAAAAGCCCATTCCAAATAAATTCCCACTGTATTTGTGCTGGGATTTGATTTACTGGCCTGTGGGGAGGCACCATTTGGTAGCACAAGACGAGGCGGGGAGAGGTAGGTGGTGTCTGGGATGAGAGAGAGAGTGTGTGTGTGTGTGTGTGTGTGTGTGTGTGTGCGGGCATCTGTGTGTGCATGCGTGCTTGCATGTACGACTGTACGTGCATTGGTGTGTGTGTGTGTGTGTGTGTGTGTGTGTGTGTGTGTGTGTGTGTGTGTGTGCGCGTGCCTATGTGAGGGGGCTGGGCACCAAGGGATGCTGGGTAGGGGGGGGGTGCTCATGTGCCAGAAGTGTTTATTGTGTCATGGTGATTTATTGAGTGAGCTTCATTTCACTGAATGTTCTCAGATATTTATTTCCCTAAAGGCCCCACAAAGATATGAACAGGCCTGCATCCACATATGTCATCATTGCCCATTTTACAGCGTCAGGAGATTTCTCTCTCAAACTATAAGAAGGGGGTGGGAGGGGAGGGGAGGGGAGGGGAGAGAGAGAGAGGGAAGGGCAGAGCTAGTATTGGCGATCAGGGCACCTCTCCATCAGAGCACTGTAAACAATGGTACCTCGGCAACACGACGGAAATGATATTTTGGAATATGGCTGCCTATACTTTCCAGGGGCTCATCCCCCCCCCACCACACCCCACACCCCACCACCACTCTTTCCTGCCAAATACATACTTACAGAGCATACATAATTTAAATCAACACTTTGAGGGCCTTCCACTCAGCAAGATTGCTTCAGTGTCAAAGAACTCCTTTAACACTTTAGTTTAAGGTTTTCATTGCATTACAGAGTGTCCCTCTTTCTCTCAAGCAGAAAAAGCCCCAGGCTCTTGTTTACCGTACTGTATTATATTTCTCTCTGCCAAATATCTATAACGACAAAGATACTTAACTCAAACGCGAAAAATACCTGCTAAGATCGATGACTATATAGAGAGCGTCGCAGTCCCGCCACCCCTTTTCCAGAACCCGGAAGACTTTTCAAAAAGTATTAATTTAAAAGACGTTTAACGCCGCGGACAAAAGCCAACTTGAGTTGTGACAAATCGTGACAATAAACACAATGTTTTGGGGCCGAACAAATAATTAGAAAGATGAAGAAAAGGGCAGGTTATACAACACTTTTGTTTTGTTTTTCTTCTTAAAAAATTATTTGATCGTTGTGTTTATTGTCACGATTTGTCACAACTCCAGTTGGCTTTGTCCGCGGCGTAAACGTCTTTTAAATAAATACTTTTTGAAAAAGTCTATGTCGGAAAATGAACGGGGAATTATTTTCCGGGTCTGGAAAGGGGGGCGGGGACTGCGACGCTCTATATGACTAAATAGCCGTCATATTTGAAATGCGTCTTTTTATTTAAAAATATTATCAGTATCACCCATGCTATTTATGTTTACCCATTAAAAGGAAGTAATATAACCAGATAGAAATCACGTTACAGACTATTCTCACTCTACCTATATGTTTTTGAATGGAATACTTGGCACGCATCATTTCTTGACTATACGGATCTACCTGTCCTATAAGGGCCAGAGCCAGTGTTCTATCTGCTTGATTCTTATTCAGTGGGGGTAGAGAGAGTGGGTGAGGCAGCCAGATGGTTGGAGGCTTTGATTCTCCAGATGGCTGTTCTGTGTGGTGCTCAGTGACACTGGGCAGACTCATTGACATGCTGCCTCCCTCCTCCCTCCATCTCTTCGTCTCCTCTTCCTTCACCTCCTCCTCCTCCTCCTCCTCCTCCTCCTCCTCCTCCTCCTCCTCCTCCTCCAACATAGTCACCGTTACGAGTACCAGCCCTGCCTGGCCTCTAGCGGGCAGATCTGAGGGGAAAGGGGGCCGGGGCCTAGGCTATCCACTTAGCCCACCGTGGAAAAATGTCAATGTTTGAGGATCATATTGACGACACCCCATTCGCCACTGTCAAAAAATCTACCTGAATCGTCTATAGGAAGTGACTGGCGATTGAAAGCTAAAATGAGGTGAAGGATGAGGCTCAGCCCTAAAAAGCCCTGATCCCAGGCCCCATGTTACATGGCCTGGCCAACAGGGTAAGGTTTATATTAAGGTATGAAATATACGGGGCTCTCTCTCCGATCTGGAAAAGCTCAATGTGTCAAACTGTAGCATGTCAAAGAACATGTGTTCTGGTTCCTTCTGTGCATTAGAAGTTTTGAGAGATCCCCTGCCAGTGCCACGGCTCGTTTCGGTTCGCGTTTCTACTTTTGGGGCCGTGCAATATTGCGGAGGATTAAAAAATGTTCCCGGTTTAAAAATACAGCAACAGCCTGAGCCTAGATACGGTGTTATATTATTACATGCTAATTTTCTTCAGCTGTGTACAAATTATTAAACCAGACACTGACTGCTGACATAGAAGAATTATCCAGCTTGACCCTCATCATTATTTTTATAGACAGAGGAGAAGAAGAAGAAGGAGGACGAGGGGGGGGGGGGAATCACCATAGGCATATTCACTCCTGGAAATGAATCTACATTCATGCACATCTAAATTAGCCAGTTAAGCAAATCCCGGCCTAATTTGAATTGGACCAGTTAACCCATTTAGACCTGCAGGGTGCATTTAAAAAAAATGTCTTCTTAAAATCCTGTCCAGTTTTCTGAAATACCTCATGTTTCTATATCGGTGGTGCTCGAATATTTCACGTCAAGAACCACAGAAACTATATGTAATTGACCCCCCCATCTGAAAACATGTTATTCCAGGCAGCCCCAGATGCAAAGATTTGAGTTAAAAAAAAACGTTCGCTCTGAAAGAATATATATTCAAAGATTTGCGCCACATTTTCACGATTTAAAAAAAATAGCAGACCTACAAGCTCGTAGCGCGCCACTCGGTGCCGCGCTATGAGCTTGTAGATCTGCTGTTTTTCAATAGCTAAAGCACGACATAAAGGGGTTTCCCGTCCAGAATGGATTAAGACCCTGTTTCTGCAGATCAGCCAAGCCCTGGCATTAAACGCTCCCTGCTTTATTCCCTGACCTCTGGTGCACCTCTCCTTTTGGGGTCATATCTTCATTACCATAGTGCAAGCTCAGAGGCTGTGTTTCTGTGTGCCTTAATTAATGTGTGTTTATAGGGGGAGCCACAGGAGTGAGTGCACTTAATGAAACATCGCTATACGGCGGCCTCCGGGGTCCAAAAAGAGACAGCTCTCTCTATTGTGCTGCTCGCTTCTTACAGGGCTGTAAACACTTAATTGATCTGAGGAGGAGAAGCACACTTCTCGCCCATGCAGGCGTTCTTCCTTCCTTCTCTTTTTTTTCGTTCTTCATTTTTCATGAAGATCGAATAAAAGAAATAAAAGAAAAGAAAAAACAACCGAAAAACCGTTTCGTAATATTTCAGGTATATACTGCAGCAAAGCAAAGGGTTAATCAATGACAAATTCCAAGACACTGCAAGTCAAGACCGCGGGGAGGAAGAGGACAGAGACAAAGTGACACAGGGAGAAAGACGAGGTTTGTGTTAGTGATTGAGTGCGTGCGTGCGTGCGTGTGTGCGTGTGGGTGCTCACATGCCGGTGTGTAGTGAAGATGATGCCACTGAAAATGATCTCTGATTGTTGTGATGTCACGTCTGGGGAGTCTGGGGGGGGGGGGGGAAAGTATCGCGGCTATAAAAAGGCCTGGAGGTCCCTCTCTCTCTCTCTCTCTCTCTCTCCTGTGCTGGATTGCTTTTCCCCCGGCAGAGTGATCCAGCGCGCGCACAGTGTGCGTGTGTGTGTGTGAGAGACATGTGCGTGGTGTGTGCCTGTACGTGTCTGTGTGTGTGTGTGTGTGTGTGTGTGTGTGTGCGCGGGGGGGGGGGGGGGGGGAGGCCGATGACAGAGGCCATGGCCTCCGCACCCGGGGGACCACCAATGAGAAAGAAGCATTTCCTCTAACATTCCACGGGTCACAAAAACAATTTGCCCAGAGAAAAGTGGCTAAACAACCGCCATGCCACTCAGTGGAGCGCAGAGGGGGGGAGGGGGGGTGGCGGGGGGTGGAGTTAACGAGAGCTTTCATTCCCTTTCCGATCGTTAATGTGGAAAAGCAACATCTAATCTCTTACAACAATTAACCACAGAAGAAATTACAAACGTTTTAGGAAGAAAATATTATTCTGCCAATGCATGCTTGCCATGATTAATACCGTTAAAGGTTTTGCCCGCCCCCCATCTGCACTCCCAAACAGTTCTGCATTTGGAGAAACAAATTCATTTCTCACGCTTCAATTACTTTGTGATTACTGTTAATCGAGAACACAGAGTGATTTCCCCTACTTCATTACCCCGGTACAGATAGCATGTCGTCTAGCGGCAAAATATGTAGCTGTACAGTATACGTGACCGACTCCTCTGAAGTGTCCGTGTCGCAGCCGGCGCTATTCTAAATATGTCCACTTCAAGTGGCAATATTGTCTAAATATAAACAGCGGTGGTGGTGGTGGTGGTGCCGCCGCACATCTAAGTGCACAAGACAAGTACACACAAGTATACAAGTACACAAGACAAGACGCACATGCGCACACACAATCATCTGTTGTCCTTTAATCAGCACAGTGTATGTATATGGACCCCCCCTCCAGAGAACATTATGATGACATAACTTCAGGTCAAGTGAAACCCGGTGAAGGAATGCCTGGGCTAAGCCCACCACAAATAACCCAGAGCTGAGAGAGAGAGAGAGAGAGAGAGAGAGAGAGAGAGAGAGAGAGAGAGAGAGAAAGAGACAGACAGACACAGACAGAGAGAGAGCTTCAAAGAACGCTGGAACACACAGATCCCTTTTTCTCTCTCACAACCCGACGGGCCTGACTTCTGGGACGGGAGGGGGGGGGGGGGGGAGGAGGGGGGGGGGGCGGGACGACAGGGAACAGAGCGGACATTCCTCAAAATACTCC
>NC_137877.1:8358188-8375688 GCF_963924005.1 Protomyctophum bolini | reverse complement strand
GAATTCAATTTGAGCACACAGTGTCCATCTGTCAGGGTAGAAACAAAAGACCTGAACCCTCCATTATCACCCAATCCTCTGCTTCCGTTCATTTTGCGCGCTGGGAAGATTCTTGAGTTTCTAGGAGCTGGCCGCATTTAAATGCCGAGGCTTGCTCACACTCCGAGGCTATAAGTCCTCAGGAAAACAGCCTCCAGATGCTCCCAATCAGCTCTAATCATACCTCCACCTCGTTCTCTCCAATATGAACGTTTCTTCTTTTTTGTGTCCCCCCCCACCCACCGCCCCCTTCCAACTGATCTTAATGAGGCTTTTTGTAAAACAACAATGCAGCACAACAACGGTGTGCTCCTCTGGGGGAGAGAGATGCCATAATCCGACGTTCTTCTCGGAGCGCCGTGTTTCCGCTGTCGTGGTATAGAAAAAAAAAAAAAGAGGCAATAAAGAAAAAAAAGACCCCACATATAATCACACACTAAATCAGAACGCGTGTATCGGAGGACAGTTCTTATAACCACTTAAGCCCTCGTCGCATCGTCGCGCCGCGACGAATATCAGGACTAAAAACAATCGATACTGTATGTGCTGTGAGCTTGTAGATCTGCTATTTTGATTTGATCTTTTTGGACTTTCTGGATTTTTTTATTTTTATTTTACGTTTGCAAAACTTTCCCTATATAATGAAAATCTGGTGGTCAAATATGTAAGTTTAAGTAAGTAAGAATCCCCGAAGCAACGTTTTTCCCCGAGCCATCTGACCCCATAGGTCAGAAGCGTTCACTAAGTACTAGTAGTATAAGTGATGAAATACGAAGAAAAGAAAAAAAAACATTAAAAAAAAAATCTTCATTTTTGATCACATCAGCACGCCTGGTGCGTCCCCTGAAAGCCCCCCTAGCTCTAACAGGTGAGAACACAACAGCTGATGCAGTCACACAGCATCTAAAGATCTTTAGTCAGGCTCTGGTGAATCATTGTCTTCTCTTCCGTGGTCCTATTGTGAAATAAGGGGGGGGGCTCCTCTCCCTAATCCTGTTTGGCCGCTGTATAGTAGAGAGAGAACAGCAGAGATATACACATGAGGAGATGTTTGCGCTGCATGGATCTCTGACAGTGGTTCGAGGAAAGGGAGGGGCTGGAGGGGGGGGGGGGGGTGGAGGAGAAAAAAAAAAGAGAAAAGAAAACGCTATCATCTTCAAAGGTGGAGGAGTGTGTCAATTTAAATCAGAAATGTATCTAGCATCTTTATGTGCTCCTCGTCGTACTACAATACATCTCGGGCCTGATTAAAGCACATCAAAGGGCCCCCACGCTCGTTTCTTTTTTCCTCAGAGCAAACGAGGGGAGATTTTAATTGCTAAAATGTTAAAACCTCACAATTAAAAGGCTTTGTGTGTTGCGACTCAGCAGCGCTGCTATATAACCCAAACACCAACCAACCGCTGAGGAACACGGCATACAAATGAGCCTCTCTGCGGCGCCCGGTGAGACTCGGGGACGAGGAGGAGGACGAGGAGGAGGAGGAGGGGGAGGAGGAGGGGGGCGGGAGGGGGGGGGGGGGGGAGGGGGGGGAAGGCCGCCGCGCAAATGATAATGTTCCATCAGGACCGTTCTCAGGGCACCGTCCGTCCACACTGCCAGAGACCTGGGCGTGTGTGTGTGTGTGTGTGTGTGTGTGTGTGTGTGTGTGTGTGTGTGTGTGTGAGCCTGTGTGTGTGTGTGTGTGTGTGTGTGTGTGTGTGTGTGTGTGTGTGTGTACGTGTGTACGTGTGATGTGTGTGTGCGCCTGTGTGTGTGTGTGTGTGTGTGTGTGTTGCAGCTGTGTAGGCCCACAAAAAGCACTAAAATGTTTTACCCAAGTAATAGTATAAACACTGCAATGTGGTGTGAATGTAGAAGTCCCGTATTCAAAAATGTACTCAAGTACAAAAGTATACAAAAGTATCGGCATTAAACTGTATACTTAAAGTAAAAGGCGCCCGTGATGCAGATAATGTCACATTTCACGAGTTCAAAATGAGCTGCAAGATCTTTTGAAAATAGCCGATCTATACAAGTCTTGTCTTTTCTAGTCAAAATTAAAATCTCCAAAGTAACTAGTAACTTCGGGTTACTTTAGTAACCTCAGTTATATAAGTGACTCGAGAGAGAGAGTCATATGGGGTCCAAGCCACTAGATGGCGCAGGCACACAGCCTAACATACACTCACGGAACAATTCCATTGGATCGTGAACTGTCGCTCATGGCGTGGTTATGTCCCCACCCACTGGGTATATAACCTAAGGTCCGCCCTGAGCCACGTCATTCCTATCAACCTGCTTTCTGACGTCTTAAAGAAGACAGAAGGGCGACTTAATGACTCTCTCTCTCGAGTCACTTATATAACTGAGGTTACTAAAGTAACCCGAAGTTATCTTAAGTACCTCTCGGAGAGAGTCATATGGGGAACATAACGCTCCCGTATGATCGCCTTCGGCTGATAGAAAATTCGACCCTAGGATCATCTCTATTGGAGAGAGACCAAACGCAAAGGAGGCCCAAGAGGCCAACCCTGCGTGCTCACCCAAAAGAGACATCCCTTATAAAAAATGTCCCCGACCCAGGGACGACAGCTCTGCTGTTCCAGCCCTGCCGGTCAGAGGACAAGATGGTCACCCATCCCTAATGGTCAGGGGCCAGAAGGGACCCATGACCTCATGAAAGATGTCCATGACCCAGGGCCGACAGCTCTGCTGTTCCAGCCCTGCCGGTCAGAGGACATGATGGTCACCCATCCCTAATGGTCGGGGGCCAGAAGGGACCCATGACCTTATGAAAGACATGTCCGTGACCCAGGGCCGACAGCTCTGCTGTTCCAGCCCTGCCGGTCAGAGGAACACGATGGTCATCCATCCCTAATGGTCGGGGGCCAAAAGGGACCCATGACCTTATGAAAAAAATGTCCGTGACCCAGGGCCGACAGCTCTGCTGTTCCAGCCCTGCCGGTCAGAGGACACGATGGTCACCCATCCCTAATGGTCGGGGGCCAGAAGGGACCCTTGACCCTAGAGAAGACCAGTCAGACTCCCTGACTCAGATCGGCGGCAACCCCCAGGACCGCATGTCCTAGGGTTGCAGGGGCCACATCCAGGTTATAATATGTGGCAAAGGTCGATGGAGACGACCAACTCGCCGCAGCGCAGACATCCTGAATAGGGACACCCCTGGCCAGGGCCCAGGATGCAGACAAAACTCTTGTAGAGTGTGCACGTAGGCCCTCTGGGGGCTCAGTACCACACGAGGTATAGGCTAAACGTATAGCCTCCACAATCCACTGCGAGAGTCTTACTTTCGAAATGGGTTTACCCTTCCATTGGGAACCCCAGGCCACAATGAGCTGCTCACCCAGCCTGAAGGGGGCAGTTCTTGACCTGTAAACTTTCAAGGCTCTCACCGGACAGAGACAATGTAGTTTCCTATCCTCCACCGAAGAGAAGGGAGGAGGATGGAAGGCCGCGAGATCCACGGGCGAGCAGCCCGCGGGAAAAGTCTTAGGTAGAAACGAAAGGTTCGGCCTGAGCGTGACCCTGGTGTCATTACCACTGAATCTCAAGCAGCTGCTGCTTACTGAGAGCGCGTGCATGTCACCAGCCCGCTTTGCCGTTGTCAGGGCAACGAGCAGAGCGGTCTTCAGAGAGAGGAACTTCAGGTCCACCATTTCCAGTGGCTCGAAGGGGTCTCTCATTAAGGAGTCCAGGACTATTGTCAGGTCCCACGAGGGGACCAGAGACCTGGCGACCGGCCTGAGGTGTGTAACTCCTTTCATGAATTGACGGATCAGCAGGTGTTCACTGATTGGTCTGTCGTTCCTACCAACCTGATAGGCCGCTATGGCCGCCAGGTTGATCTTGACTGAGGAGAGGCCAAGGCCCCTGTCTAGGAACTCCTGTAGGAAAATCAGAATGTGTCTCACAGACGCCTGAAAAGGGAAGACCTCTTCCTGTCTGTCCGAGCACCAACGCTCAAACACATGCCAGGCAGTGTTATAGCGTCGTCTGGTGGAGGCAGCCCTGGCACCAAGGATCGTTTCTACGACATTCGGAGGCAGGCCAGTCGCTTCTAGCGAACGCCCCTTCACGGGCCAAACCCAGAGATCTAGGTCCTGAGGACGTGGGTGAAAGATCTCTCCTCCGGCCTGGGTCAGCAGGTCCCTCCACAGAGGGAGCTGCCCTGGTTCTTTGAACAGGAGAGGGACTATGTCCTGTCTCCAAGATCCCCAGGCTGGAGCTACTAGTAGCAGCTCTGATCCCTGAACCCGCATCCTGGCTAGGACATGCGGAATCAGTTCCAACGGGGGGAACACGTATAACAGAGAACACAGGCGAGAGGACCGGAGTCCCCCCTGCCTGTTGATGTAACAAACCGTCGTGGTGTTTTCGGAAACGAACCAGGACGTGGTGACCTCTGAGGAATTGTTCGAATTCTCGGAGTGCCAGGAACACTGCCAGTAGTTCCAAGTAGTCGATGTGGGAGGAGCGTAATGCGGCATCCCACACGGCATCCTCCCGTCGTGGGTGGCGTCCCAACCGGAGAGGCTGGCGTTGGTGGCGACCAACCTCCTGACTGTGGGGAGACCCATCGGGATCCCCTCCGTCAGAACACCTCAGTTCGACCACCATTTCAGAGCTAGAGTGCAGTTCGAGGACACTGTCACTCTGGCCGAAAGTGCGTGTAGATCGCTGACCCTCATAGCGGACGTCAGGGCGACTAGGAGGGCTGGCTTTAGTGTAAGACATTTTAGGTCAGCCGTCTGCAGTGGTTCGAAGGGCTCATTGTTAGAGCCCTGAGGACTAGAGACAGATCCCAAGAGGGGACCAGTGGTCTGTTGATCCTGTGTACCCTGCGCCCTTCACAAACTGTTTCGCCAGCGGATGTCTCCATACTGTCTGGTCGTTAACGCCCATTTGGCAGGCCGAGATGGCTGCTAAGTGGGTTTTCACTGAGGAGAGGCCTAGACCTCTGTCTAGGAACTCCTGCAGGAATGTCAGGGCGTAAACTACTGAAGCTTGGAATGGGATAACCTGGTTAGGTCGTTCTGAGCACCACTGCTCGAACACGCCCCAGGCTGTTTCGTAGCGGGTCATTGTCGACTGGGCTCTGGCCTCCTGAATCGTTGAGACAACATTCGGAGGGAGACCGGCCTCAGTCAGCATTAGCCTCTCACGGGCCAGACCCATAGGTGTAGGTCCTTGGGGCAAGGGTGGAAGAGGGATTTCAGCCAACGCTGAAAAAGGCCTCATATGGAGTCTGTCCAGACCTATCAGAGGCCATCCGTAGACACGTACCCAGTGGAAGTGTGCGGCCTGACTTGAACATGGTCATGCACTTCAGGTTGTTGACTCTGTCCCGACTCAGCGGAGCCCTGTAGGAGACAGAGTCCAGAGTGATGCCCATGAAATCTGTGGATTGGGTAGGCGTCATCATGCTCTTGGCTAGGTTTATCCTGAAAACCCAGTGAGGTCGCATGGGACACGACCCGAGTCGTGTTCCTCGCGGCCTCCTCCGCTGAATCCGAACACAGGAGACAGTCGTCTATGTAACTGGACACCCATAGACCCAGAAGTCTCAGGGGTGCCAGAGCGGCCTCCGTACAGTGGACGAACACTCTGGGACTGAGGGACACCCCGAATGGAAGGACCGTGTACTCGTAAGCCTTTTCCTGGAACCCAAACCGCAGGAACTTCCTGTGAGGTGGGTAAATAGGGACGTGGAAATAGGCGTCTTTTAGATCTATGGATGTGAACCAGTCGCCTGGGCGTATGGAGCGCACCAGAGACTCGGCCGTCAGTATCTTGAACTGAAAAGACTTGAGGTGCCTGTTGAGTATCCGCAGGTCCAGGATGGGACGTAGACCCCCCCCCTTTTTCTTGACCAGAAAGTAGCGGGAGTAGAACCCGCTGCGACGCTGGGCCAAGGGTACCTCTCTGACGGCATCCTTCTCCAGCAAGGAAGCTATCTCCTGTTGGAGAATCAGACCCTCCGGACCCCTGGCGTTGGTGAAGATGACCTCTGAAAACGCCGGGGGTGTTCTGGCGAACTGGGGTCTGTAGCCCTTCGCTATGGTGTTGAGGATCCACGGGGATGCTCCACACCACTCCCACAGTGCCAGGTGCTTGGCTAGTGGGTTCTCTCCGGCTATGGGAGGCACGCCCCGCCTGGAGGTAGTGTTCCCTGGCATGTCGGAGAAAAATTGGGCATGACCCGTCTCCCCAGTGGCGTTTTGGTACGCCACTGACCTTATGCCAATATGCCCTGCCCCACTGCATCGGGGGGGCCCATGGGGCCCCCGTGGCAGTGGGTTCATGTCCACCCCCCTCCGTGGATATTGTTTTGTTGTCTTTTTGTATTGTGTACTGTACTACAGAAAAAAGTGCTGTACTTGTGCCAACAATATCGAGGGACCTGGCTACAGGGACGTCCAGGACGCCCACCTGTGCCATGGTCCAGAAGCGCATTGCGGGCGGACTGGACGTGCAGTCCGAGACTGCTACGTCCGGTGCTGGGCCCGGCGCATGGGGGGAGGGTAGGGTGTGTGTCACTTCGGCTGCTGGTCAGGGCCTCGCAGCCTGGACGCTGCACCTCCACGTTGAGGGTCATCCTCTCGAGTGCGCCTCTGAAGAGGTCTCCGGGGATGATAGCACCCTTGGAGAACTCTCTCTGGGCAACGGGATCCAGACCAGGTGAGGCTTCCAGCCACCTAGAGGTGATGGAAGCCGTGGCCATAAGGCCGGTCAGGTCGGTGAGTCAGTACGTGAAGGTCACAATTTTCTCATGTAGGCGACGAACTCTAGCCAACTGTTCAGGAGTAGGGGCGTGGCCCATCTCCTGAAGAAGGGAGCTCTGGGAGCCCTGGAGTAACGTTGAAGCATTGAGATGCCTCCCAGACGCTACTACGGGGGGAGGGACACGAGAGCAGTGCGGAGTAGCCGGGAGAGTCATGGGCTCCTTCCAGCTAGCCGTGTAATGTGCTCTGAAAAACCTGGGACAGGGGAAGCAGTGGTCCCCCGACAGTGATTTTTGTCGTGTACATACTGTGCAGCTTGGCCACAGACCCACCCATGGTGGGGGTCTGTGTCAAGAGCTTTTGCCTTTCTTTGGGGAGCGGTCCCGGTGTGCAGTCTGGGGCTGCTACACCCTGGACGGGGCCCAAGGCATGGGAGAGCGTCTGAGCACGCTCCTCCTGGAGACGGAGTTGCAGGGTCCGATTGGCCCCTCCAGAGACGCTGTGCCGGTCGTAATCCTGGCAGCCGTCATGTTGGCTGTTGGACAGCAACGTGAGGCATTCAGTGACCGTAAGAGAGCAGCGTGAAACAATAGCCGAAGTAGCTCCGATGCTATGGCTATGTCATAGACGAGTTGGTGTGGCACCTTGAAAACAGCCTATCTGGAATGCTAAACATGCTAGGGTGGCGTCGGCCATCCAACGAGGTTGCTACTCCCGACCTCGAAAAGGTTAGCTAAACAGCTAAACAAACCTAGCTTCACAATGTACATACCTGTAATGTTGAGGGAAGCAGTCGGTTGTCGAGGGTCGTTGGGGAGCCACGTCGATTGAGACTCGTGCCTTCGGCCGCTGCGTGAAGTAGTAGTAGTGTCGATGGAGGCCTAGGACTGCATCCGACACCCCGTTGTCGCAACCACCGGCTCAGGGGAGCCTCGTTGGTGGGCTGACGAGATCCCGCTGGAGGGAGAGCAGTACCCAGAGCATGCCGGCGAGGCCTGGCTGATATCTTGGGTCTGGCTCCACAGGTCTGTTTACCAGTGAGGTGAAGAG
This sequence comes from Protomyctophum bolini, assembly GCF_963924005.1. NCBI lineage: Eukaryota > Metazoa > Chordata > Actinopteri > Myctophiformes > Myctophidae > Protomyctophum > Protomyctophum bolini. The sequence goes on along the minus strand of NC_137877.1, from coordinate 8,367,874 downwards.
CATGTGGAGCTTGTTGTTGGCGGTCCGAGCCGCCTTCCCGGCAGGGGAGGAGCCCAGGAAGGACTCGTCACTGTGTCTCTGAGACGCGTCAAGGTTGAGGGGTCTGAAGAGAGAGGACGAGGTGGTGGGCTGACGAGATCCCGCTGGAGGGAGAGCAGCACCCAGAGCAAGCCGGCAAGGCCTGGCTGATGTCTTGGGTCTGGCTCCACAGGTCTGTTTACCAGTGTGGTGAAGAGCGTGTGGAGCTTGTTGTTGGCGGCCCTTATCACCCCCGCAGGCCATCTTGGGTGCTGGTGTAGCTTGAAGAAGGAACCAGCAGTCCAGGACATTGTAGAAACACTTCACTTTTAAGTTATAATATAATATCATTATAAAATAATAATATATAATATAACCAAAATGTTGTGAGGAAAACTGTATGTAACTCACAACCGGATAAAGGAGAAAAGTGGCGGTGGAGTAGAAGAGTAGGACTCGTGGTGCTCCACTGGGAACTGGGGAGGGCTGTCGCCACCCCCGCAGGCCATCTTGGGTGCTGGTGTAGCTTGAAGAAGGAACCAGCAGTCCAAGACATTGTAGAAACACTTCACTTTCAAGTTATAATATAATATCATTATAAATAATAATATATAAAATAACCAAAAACGTTGTGAGGAAAACTGTCTGTAACTCACAACCGGATAGAAGAAGAAAAGTGTTGGTGGAGTAGAAGAGTAGGACTCGTGGTGCTCCACTGGGAACTGGGGAGGGCTGTCGCCACCCCCGCAGGCCATCTTGGGTATTGGTTGTAGTCTGAGAAGAAACGGTAGCCCAAGAGGAAACTTCTCTTTTTTTTTTTTTTTTTTATAGTTATATTATAATATTATTGTTTTAAAAACTAATAATATATAATACAACAGTAAAAAGGTGTGAGGAGAAAATCTGGTACTCACAAGGTTGTAGAAGACGGTGAGGATAAAGCTATAATATATATAATATTATTGTTTGACAACTAATAATATATATATATATTACAACAATAAGAGGATAAAGTCACAGTATATATATTATTGTTTTACAACTAATAATATATATATTTGCAACAGTAATGTAGTGTGAGGAGAAGGATCTGGTACTCACAAAACAGTGTTGAAGAAACAGGAGTCCAATTACAGAGAGAAAACCACGTTTTTCAACTGTGGCTGCTGTTTCTAGAAGGGAAGGCCGCAAAGCCTGGGACTCGCGTAGCGAGGCCGTCACGCTGTTGTTGTATCAGGTCCGACGTACAGCAGGGCTTCCGTCGGCAGCGTGGATTGCGTCACGTAGTGTAGGGCCGTGGATCTCTAACCCGCACGTGCGAGGGACGCTAGAGAGGGCTAAGTTAGCGCCTGACGGCTGGAAACTTAGCTAACGTCTCGCGGAGCTAAGAGGCTAGCGGCTGCGTTCGCGGGAGCTAGCTAACCCAAGGGGCTAGCGAAACTGCGGAGGCTAGATAGAGCAGCGCTGGTTAGCTTGTAGCTGGGCAGGTGAGCTAGAGAAAAACACTTCGGGCCTCGTTCTAATGCTTATCAGCTTATAGTAGTGCTACGTTGTGCAACAGTAGACTAAGGCTAAGCTAGCAGAACAAAGGGACGCAACGTGGCTAGCAAGGGGGAAACAAAGTTTCGGGGATAGCTAGCAAGAGGACAAACTACAAGCCGCCGTACGGCCCACTTGAGTTTTAATGTCCTTAAAATAACTTACTGGCTTTTAAAGCTGGACGTCCGTGAGTGAGAGAAGGACACCAACGTAGGACTGCGAATTTCCGCGGCACAAGTTTGAAACCCGTCCTTTATGGAAAACAATTTTCAACAATCGAAAAGGTGATTCTCTTTGTTTAAGACGTTTATGCGTAGCACAGAAAGCGAGGAATGACGTGGCTCAGGGCGGACCTTAGGTTATATACCCAGTGGGTGGGGACATAACCACGCCATGAGCGACAGTTCACGATCCAATGGAATTGTTCCGTGAGTGTATGTTAGGCTGTGTGCCTGCGCCATCTAGTGGCTTGGACCCCATATGACTCTCTCCGAGAGGTACTTAAGATAACTAAAGTTATCAAAGTAACTGTAGTGGAGTAAAAGTAAAAAATGTTGTGAGATGTAGTCTGAGATATTGGAGATTGGACATATTCAAGTGACCTCAAAATAGTACTTAGTTACTTTTCACCTGCAGCTACTCCTATAGGGGGCCTCTCATGCTCTCTCAGGTCTCCGCCACACCTCTCCCTCCAAATACTCAACTCCAGTACTTTGAGTTAAACCACCAAAATACAAATACTCAAGTAAAGTGCAGATACTCCAAAAATAAATAAGTAAGTACGGTACACAAGTATAAATGCACTTTGGTGTTAGCATCATGTTATGCTTTAGCTATTGAAAAATAGCAGATCTACAAGCTCATAGCGCGCCACCGAGTGGCGCGCTACGAGCTTGTAGGTCTGCTATTTTTTGAAAAATCGAAGAACGACTGACATTTTTAGAATCTGATCTCAGGTCAGAATGGGTTATAATCAGACCAGTGTGTCTCCAGTGGAAACCTCGTATGAATCTGATCTCAGGTCAGAATGGGTTAAAAGGCCAGACACGTTATTGGATATCATTCCCTCAATCACTTCCTAGTAATATCATATCACACACTAGTGATACTGTACGTACTGTATATGTATAGAAACAAACGCACCGAGCATGACGTATGAACAGGAAAACATACTGTGCATGTGTATATGCATGTACACCCGCGCGTGCAGACACACGCACACCGTACGGCGCACGCACGTCGCACGCACACGCACACACACACACACACACAAACACACACACAGTACACACACACACACAGTACACACGGCTGAGGTGCCAGTGTGTCAGTAGAGGCTGTGCCTGCCATGATAAGAGGCTGACAATGATACTGTACAGCTATTAGCCCATTCTGACCTGAGATCAGATTCTATAAATGTCTTCTATCTAGATACATCCTGGCAGTTTTCTGAAAAAGCTATGTTTCTATGTGTGTCAGTCGTTCTTCGATTTAAAAAAAAATAGCAGACCTATACAAGCTCGTAGCGCGCCACAAGCTTGTAGATCTGCTATTTTTCAATAGCTGAAGCATGACATAATGCCAACACCAAAAAGGCGTTCCCCGCCCAGAATGGGTTAGGCTGGAAATAGCCTGCCAATGCAAACAGTTGTCCAGCCAGTCCATTGTGCAACGGGCCTGAATTTACAGTCGAACGCCACAAAGAATTCAGAAACGTCCACTTTTTGTGTATAAGGTAGTTTCCCCGGCACAAACCCATTCAACGACATTGTTTTCCTTCAAAATACCGCATCATTAATAAAAGGAAAATAAACACATTAGAAAAGGTGTGACAGTGAGCGGACAGATAAAGCACACAAAGAAACAAACGCACATGTTGTGGCCCACGCACGGACACACTCGCAAACACACACACACACACACACACACACACCGACAACGCACGCCACACACACACACACACACAATGCGCACCGTACGCACGCACACATGCCTCCTTGTAACAAGCACAGAGGCCCCCTTTTTTTTTTTTTTACTGCCCCTCAGAGTAACAACCGTGTCTAATTAGAATTCACATTTCAACCAAAAAACGGGGGGAAAAACAAGCCATCTTTGAACAATCCCTGTCCGTCCTCCTCCTCGCCCCGGTCATGAGTTTCAGATAAACACGGGCGATACGCATGCAGAGAGTAGCAGCCACATTAATTAAAAGCCTTGATAGACGCTGCTCTGCTCTCCCATCTAACAGACCTATCAGGAATTAAATTCGTATCGGCGGTGGAAAAGAGCAGTTACCGTTGAGAGGGGGGGGGGGGGGACCCTCGGGGGATTAACCCATTCTGAACGGGAACCCCTTGTGTTAGCATCATGTTATGCTTTAGCTATTGAAAAATAGCAGATCTACAAGCTCATAGCGCGCCACCGAGTGGCGCGCTACGAGCTTGTAGGTCTGCCATTTTTTTTAAATCGAAGAACGACTGACATTTTTTAGAATCTGATCTCGGGTCAGAATGGGTTAATCAGACCAGTGTGTGTCCAGTGGAAACCTCGTACGAATCTGATCTCAGGTCAGAATGGGTTAAATGAAACAGACTTTTCACAGAGAAGTCATCAGAGCTCCTGGGCTGGAGGGAGGGAGGGAAGAAAGGGCCAGCCAGTGGGATGTCATGTGTGGGACCGCCAACGCCACTGACCTCTCATTTCATACTTTGTAATAAAGTGGCACACCCAGACCCAGGTGTCCTTGATGCCTTATTCCAGTCCGCCTGCATGGGGGGGCTTTTGGACTAAAAGAAGAAAAGAAAGAAGCTAAACAAGGAGGCTGGCCATAACATGATTCTGAATGCAGACCCCCACCACCACCACCCACCCCACCACCCCCGTACACGCACACACACGCAACTGGGCACACAGAGAAAGAACAAAATCACTTGAATTGTATAGATTCTTGTTTTCTGTGGGCTCTGTGATATCAAGATGAAACAGAGCTCTCCTCGACTTGGTTTTTTTTGGTTGGGAAATGTGGGCTCATTGCCTCACCACCACCACCACCACCCAGCATTCAACATCACTTGTGCAATGCAAAAAATAACCCATTTTGACCCGAGATCAGATTCTAAAAAATGTCTTCTAAATCCTGACAGTTTTCTGAAAAAGCTATATGTTTCTGTGTCAGTCGTTCTTTTGATATTTCAAAAATAGCTAGACCTACAAGTTCATAGCGCGCCACTCGGTGCCGCGCTATGAGCTTGTAGATCTTCTATTTTTCCAATAGCTAAAGCATAACATAATGCTAACCAAAAAGGGTTCCCGCGCAAAATAGGATATAAGCCCATACGGCAACTCTCTCGCAGAAAGAGAAAAAAAGCCTCAGATTCCGTTTGTCACAGAGTTGGTACAGAGTGTAGCGTCGTCGCTGTCAGTTCAGAGCTTCGTGATTTACTGTCGTAGTGCAGTTGGTTACAGGAAATTGGAACAGCGGTGAGACTCGCTATTGAATTGTGGGACGGAGGCAGTTTTCTGTCGGGGGGTAAAAAAAAAAAAAAAACAGAAGCAGATTATCTCCGCCCGGAGAGGGCCTGCCTCGCGGATTTAGAGATGTACAGTATACAATATGTTATCTCCCCGCAGTCAGCCAGGACAGCTGCTATCTGTCATAAACTCTGCTGGCTATTGTTGGCCCGGCGCTATATGCACTACTGCAACATGTGACCTAATCTAGATGAGCGTGGACTGGCCACTGAGCAAATACGGAGTGGTATGGTGTCATTTTTTAATAAAGCCGTTTTATGGACTCTGGTCAACAGAGCCAAAGGAACAGGCTGAAACTTCCTTGTGCAAATGATAGGGCAGCCAGAGTTTCATAACTTCCTCTGCTCAGACAAGCCTGTGGCAAGTCTCCTCACAGAGCACAGAGGAGCACTCTGAGAGAGAGACAGAGAGACAGAGAGAGAGAGAGAGAGAGAGAGACAGAGAGAGAGAGAGAGAGAGGGAGGGAAATATACCCAGGGCCTTATCAAGATTTCACAGGGACATTTCTTTAATTAGTTTTAATATTTCTTGTTTAGATAATGTCAGCCAATTGACAGCCGAGTCCCAAAACGGAACAAGGGGGAAACTCTGCACTCCTCCTGATACAACAAAGAAATGAGCTGATTTAAAAGATGCAGACCCTCCTTCATATGTTCATATGCATATGCATATTATTTTAGACAGCGTATAATCGAATATACCTTTTGCATGCAAACATTCCCGCTCGGCCTTATCACTCATTGTTAAGAGCAGTATATATTCAAGCCAAGTCGTATTTATTAACTCCAACGGGTAAATAATTGAAGGCAAACGTTATCTCCTGGAACATTAATTGTACAAACACACTCACGCCGAGGCTCAGTCCCAATCTGTCCAGGTGGTCCCCATCAGCTAAACGATGGAGAGTTGGTATAAGCAAATGGACACCTTTATAGATCTTTAACTCTCGAGAGTGTAAAATGACACCGAGTGGACCCGTACGGGTCCACTTTGGTGTCATTTTGATCTGCGTTACTTAATTTAACAGAAGTGTACACAATTATAGAATGTAGAATAGGACAATGACAATTATTCTACATTGTAGAATAATTGTTATTTGGATCAACGAGTGCCTGTTATCTCTCCTAGATGGTACCAACATCACATACAGCCTGTTATCTCTCCTAGATGGTACCAACATCACATACAGCCTGTTATCTCTCCTAGATGGTACCAACATCACATACAGCCTGTTATCTCTCCTAGATGGTACCAACATCACATACAGCCTGTTATCTCTCCTAGATGGTACCAACATCACATACAGCCTGTTATCTCTCCTAGATGGTACCAACATCACATACAGCGTGCCTGTTATCTCTCCTAGATGGTACCAACATCACATACAGCCTGTTATCTCTCCTAGATGGTACCAACATCACATACAGCCTGTTATCTCTCCTAGATGGTACCAACATCACATACAGCCTGTTATCTCTCCTAGATGGTACCAACATCACATACAGCCTGTTATCTCTCCTAGATGGTACCAACATCACATACAGCCTGTTATCTCTCCTAGATGGTACCAACATCACATACAGCGTGCCTGTTATCTCTCCTAGATGGTACCAACATCACATACAGCCTGTTATCTCTCCTAGATGGTACCAACATCACATACAGCCTGTTATCTCTCCTAGATGGTACCAACATCACATACAGCCTGTTATCTCTCCTAGATGGTACCAACATCACATACAGCCTGTTATCTCTCCTAGATGGTACCAACATCACATACAGCCTGTTATCTCTCCTAGATGGTACCAACATCACATACAGCCTGTTATCTCTCCTAGATGGTACCAACATCACATACAGCCTGTTATCTCTCCTAGATGGTACCAACATCACATACAGCCTGTTATCTCTCCTAGATGGTACCAACATCACATACAGCCTGTTATCTCTCCTAGATGGTACCAACATCACATACAGCCTGTTATCTCTCCTAGATGGTACCAACATCACATACAGCCTGTTATCTCTCCTAGATGGTACCAACATCACATACAGCCTGTTATCTCTCTTAGATGGTACCAACATCACATACAGCCTGTTATCTCTCCTAGATGGTACCAACATCACATACAGCCTGTTATCTCTCCTAGATGGTACCAACATCACATACAGCCTGTTATCTCTCCTAGATGGTACCAACATCACATACAGCCTGTTATCTCTCCTAGATGGTACCAACATCACATACAGCCTGTTATCTCTCCTAGATGGTACCAACATCACATACAGCCTGTTATCTCTCCTAGATGGTACCAACATCACATACAGCCTGTTATCTCTCCTAGATGGTACCAACATCACATACAGCCTGTTATCTCTCCTAGATGGTACCAACATCACATACAGCCTGTTATCTCTCCTAGATGGTACCAACATCACATACAGCGTGCCTGTTATCTCTCCTAGATGGTACCAACATCACATACAGCCTGTTATCTCTCCTAGATGGTACCAACATCACATACAGCCTGTTATCTCTCCTAGATGGTACCAACATCACATACAGCCTGTTATCTCTCCTAGATGGTACCAACATCACATACAGCCTGTTATCTCTCCTAGATGGTACCAACATCACATACAGCCTGTTATCTCTCCTAGATGGTACCAACATCACATACAGCCTGTTATCTCTCCTAGATGGTACCAACATCACATACAGCCTGTTATCTCTCCTAGATGGTACCAACATCACATACAGCCTGTTATCTCTCCTAGATGGTACCAACATCACATACAGCCTGTTATCTCTCCTAGATGGTACCAACATCACATACAGCCTGTTATCTCTCCTAGATGGTACCAACATCACATACAGCCTGTTATCTCTCCTAGATGGTACCAACATCACATACAGCCTGTTATCTCTCCTAGATGGTACCAACATCACATACAGCCTGTTATCTCTCCTAGATGGTACCAACATCACATACAGCCTGTTATCTCTCCTAGATGGTACCAACATCACATACAGCCTGTTATCTCTCCTAGATGGTACCAACATCACATACAGCGTGCCTGTTATCTCTCCTAGATGGTACCAACATCACATACAGCCTGTTATCTCTCCTAGATGGTACCAACATCACATACAGCCTGTTATCTCTCCTAGATGGTACCAACATCACATACAGCCTGTTATCTCTCCTAGATGGTACCAACATCACATACAGCCTGTTATCTCTCCTAGATGGTACCAACATCACATACAGCCTGTTATCTCTCCTAGATGGTACCAACATCACATACAGCCTGTTATCTCTCCTAGATGGTACCAACATCACATACAGCCTGTTATCTCTCCTAGATGGTACCAACATCACATACAGCCTGTTATCTCTCCTAGATGGTACCAACATCACATACAGCCTGTTATCTCTCCTAGATGGTACCAACATCACATACAGCCTGTTATCTCTCCTAGATGGTACCAACATCACATACAGCCTGTTATCTCTCCTAGATGGTACCAACATCACATACAGCCTGTTATCTCTCCTAGATGGTACCAACATCACATACAGCCTGTTATCTCTCCTAGATGGTACCAACATCACATACAGCCTGTTATCTCTCCTAGATGGTACCAACATCACATACAGCCTGTTATCTCTCCTAGATGGTACCAACATCACATACAGCCTGTTATCTCTCCTAGATGGTACCAACATCACATACAGCCTGTTATCTCTCCTAGATGGTACCAACATCACATACAGCCTGTTATCTCTCCTAGATGGTACCAACATCACATACAGCCTGTTATCTCTCCTAGATGGTACCAACATCACATACAGCCTGTTATCTCTCCTAGATGGTACCAACATCACATACAGCCTGTTATCTCTCCTAGATGGTACCAACATCACATACAGCCTGTTATCTCTCCTAGATGGTACCAACATCACATACAGCCTGTTATCTCTCCTAGATGGTACCAACATCACATACAGCCTGTTATCTCTCCTAGATGGTACCAACATCACATACAGGCCTGTTATCTCTCCTAGATGGTACCAACATCACATACAGCCTGTTATCTCTCCTAGATGGTACCAACATCACATACAGCCTGTTATCTCTCCTAGATGGTACCAACATCACATACAGAGTGCCTGTTATCTCTCCTAGATGGTACCAACATCACATACAGCCTGTTATCTCTCCTAGATGGTACCAACATCACATACAGCCTGTTATCTCTCCTAGATGGTACCAACATCACATACAGAGTGCCTGTTATCTCTCCTAGATGGTACCAACATCACATACAGGCCTGTTATCTCTCCTAGATGGTACCAACATCACATACAGCCTGTTATCTCTCCTAGATGGTACCAACATCACATACAGCCTGTTATCTCTCCTAGATGGTACCAACATCACATACAGTGCCTGTTATCTCTCCTAGATGGTACCAACATCACGAGACAGCCTGTTATCTCTCCTAGATGGTACCAACATCACATACAGCCTGTTATCTCTCCTAGATGGTACCAACATCACATACAGCCTGTTATCTCTCCTACGATGGTACC
>NC_137877.1:8239485-8357988 GCF_963924005.1 Protomyctophum bolini | reverse complement strand
ACTCACAAGCCGGATAGAAGAAAGAAAAGTGTTGGTGGAGTAGAAGAGTAGGACTCGGTGGGTGCTCCACTGGGAACTGGGGGAGGGCTGTTCGCCACCATCCCGCAGTCCATCTTGGGTATTGGAGTTGTAGTCTGAGAAGAAACGGTATAGCCCAAGAGGAAACTTCTCTTTTTTTTTTTTTTTTTTTTATAGTTATATTATAATATTATTGTTTTAAAAACTAATAATATATAATACAACAGTAAAATGGTGTGAGGAGAAAATCTGGTACTCACAAGGTTGTAGAAGAAGGAGGTGAGGATAAAGCTATAATATATATAATATTATTGTTTGACAACTAATAATATATATATATATTACAACAATAAGAGGATAAAGGTCCACAGTATATATATTATTGTTTTACAACTAATAATATATATATTTTGACAAACAGTAATGTAGTGTGAGGAGAAGGATCTGGTACTCACAAAACAGTGTTGAAGAAACAGGAGTCCAATTACAGAGAGAAAACCACGTTTTTTCAACTGTGGCTGCTGTTTCTAGAAGGGAAGGCCGCAAAGCCTGGGACTCGCGTAGCGAGGCCGTCACGCTGTTGTTGTATCAGGTCCGACGTACAGCAGGGCTTTCCGTCGGCAGCGTGGATTGCGTCACGTAGTGTAGGGCCGTGGATCTCTAACCCGCACGTGCGAGGGACGCTAGAGAGGGCTAAGTTAGCGCCTGACGGCTGGAAAACTTAGCTAACGTCTCGCGGAGCTAAGAGGCTAGCGGGCTGCGTTCGCGGGAGCTAGCTAACCCAAGGGGCTAAGCGAAACTGCGGAGGCTAGATAGAGCAGCGCTGGTTAGCTTGTAGGCTGGGCAGGTGAGCTAGAGAAAAACACTTCAGGGCCTCGTTCTAATGCTTATCAGCTTATAGTAGTGCCTACGTTGTGCAACAGTAGACTAAGGCTAAGCTAGCAGAACAAAGGGACGCAACGTGGCTAGCAAGGGGGAAACAAAGTTTCGGGGATAGCTAGCAAGAGGACAAACTACAAGCCGCCGTACGGCCCACTTGAGTTTTAATGTCCTTAAAATAACTTACTGGCTTTTAAAGCTGGACGTCCGTGAGTGAGAGAAGGACACCAACGTAGGACTGCGAATTTCCGCGGCACAAGTTTGAAACCCGTCCTTTATGGAAAACAATTTTCAACAATCGAAAAGGTGATTCTCTTTGTTTAAGACGTTTATTGCGTAGCACAGAAAGCGAGGAATGACGTGGCTCAGGGCGGACCTTAGGTTATATACCCAGTGGGTGGTGACATAACCAACGCCATGGAGCGACAGTTCACGATCCAATGGAATTGTTCCGTGAGTGTATGTTAGGCTGTGTGCCTGCGCCCATCTAGTGGCTTGGACCCCATAATGACTCTCTCCGAGAGGTACTTAAGATAACTAAAGTTATCAAAGTAACTGTAGTGGAGTAAAAGTAAAAAATGTTGTGAGATGTAGTCTGAGATATTGGAGATTGGACATATTCAAGTGACCTCAAAATAGTACTTAGTTACTTTTCACCTGCAGCTACTCCTATAGGGGGCCTCTCATGCTCTCTCAGGTCTCCGCCGACACCTCTCCCTCCAAATACTCAACTCCAGTACTTTGAGTTAAACCACCACAAAATACAAATACTCAAGTAAAGTGCAGATACTCCAAAAATAAATAAGTAAGTACGGTACACAAGTATAAATGCACTTTGGTGTTAGCATCATGTTATGCTTTAGCTATTGAAAAATAGCAGATCTACAAGCTCATAGCGCGCCACCGAGTGGCGCGCTACGAGCTTGTAGGTCTGCTATTTTTTTGAAAAATCGAAGAACGACTGACATTTTTAGAATCTGATCTCAGGTCAGAATGGGTTATAATCAGACCAGTGTGTCTCCAGTGGAAACCTCGTATGAATCTGATCTCAGGTCAGAATGGGTTAAAAGGCCAGACACGTTATTGGATATCATTCCCTCAATCACTTCCTAGTAATATCATATCACACACTAGTGATACTGTACGTACTGTATATGTATAGAAACAAACGCACCGAGCATGACGTATGAACAGGAAAACATACTGTGCATGTGTATATGCATGTACACCCGCGCGTGCAGACACACGCACACCGTACGGCGCACGCACGTCGCACGCACACGCACACACACACACACACACAAACACACCACACAGTACACACACACACACAGTACACACGGCTGAGGTGCCAGTGTGTCAGTAGAGGCTGTGCCTGCCATGATAAGAGGCTGACAATGATACTGTACAGCTATTAGGCTGGAAATAGCCTGCCAATGCAAACAGTTTGTCCAGCCAGTCCATTGTGCAACGGGCCTGAATTTACAGTCGAAACGCCACAAAGAATTCAGAAACGTCCCACTTTTTGTGTATAAGGTAGTTTCCCCGGCACAAACCCATTCAACGACATTGTTTTCCTTCAAAATACCGCATCATTAATAAAAGGAAAATAAACACAATTAGAAAAGGTGTGACAGTGAGCGGACAGATAAAGCACACAAAGAAACAAACGCACATGTTGTGGCCCACGCACGGACACACTCGCAAACACACACACACACACACACACACACACACCGACAACGCACGCCACACACACACCACACACACAATGCGCACCGTACGCACGCACACATGCCTCCTTGTAACAAGCACAGAGGCCCCCTTTTTTTTTTTTTTTACTGCCCCCTCAGAGTAACAACCGTGTCTAATTAGAATTCACATTTCAACCAAAAAACGGGGGGAAAAAACAAGCCATCTTTGAACAATCCCTGTCCGTCCCTCCTCCTCGCCCTCGGTCATGAGTTTTCAGATAAACACGGGCGATACGCATGCAGAGAGTAGCAGCCAACATTAATTAAAAGCCTTGATAGACGCTGCTCTGCTCTCCCATCTAACAGACCTATCAGGAATTAAATTCGTATCGGCGGTGGAAAAGAGCAGTTACCGTTGAGAGGGGGGGGGGGGGGACCCTCGGGGGATTAAATGAAACAGACTTTTCACAGAGAAGTCATCAGAGCTCCTGGGCTGGAGGGAGGGAGGGAAGAAAGGGCCAGCCAGTGGGATGTCATGTGTGGGACCGCCCAACGCCACTGACCTCTCATTTCATACTTTGTAATAAAGTGGCACACCCAGACCCAGGTGTCCTTGATGAGCCTTATTCCAGTCCGCCTGCATGGGGGGGGCTTTTGGACTAAAAGAAGAAAAGAAAGAAGCTAAACAAGGAGGCTGGCCATAACATGATTCTGAATGCAGACCCCCACCACCACCACCCACCCCACCACCCCCGTACACGCACACACACGCAACTGGGCACACAGAGAAAGAACAAAATCACTTGAATTGTATAGATTCTTGTTTTCTGTGGGCTCTGTGATATCAAGATGAAACAGAGCTCTCCTCGACTTGGTTTTTTTTGGTTGGGAAATGTGGGCTCATTGCCTCACCACCACCACCACACACCCAGCATTCAACATCACTTGTGCAATGCAAAAAATATAAGCCCATACGGCAACTCTCTCGCAGAAAGAGAAAAAAAGCCTCAGATTCCGTTTGTCACAGAGTTGGTACAGAGTGTAGCGTCGTCGCTGTCAGTTCAGAGCTTCGTGATTTACTGTCGTAGTGCAGTTGGTTACAGGAAATTGGAACAGCGGTGAGACTCGCTATTGAATTGTGGGACGGAGGCAGTTTTCTGTCGGGGGGTAAAAAAAAAAAAAAAAACAGAAGCAGATTATCTCCGCCCGGAGAGGGCCTGCCTCGCGGATTTAGAGATGTACAGTATACAATATGTTATCTCCCCGCAGTCAGCCAGGACAGCTGCTATCTGTCATAAACTCTGCTGGCTATTGTTGGCCCGGCGCTATATGCACTACTGCAACATGTGACCTAATCTAGATGAGCGTGGACTGGCCACTGAGCAAATACGGAGTGGTATGGTGTCATTTTTTAATAAAGCCGTTTTATGGACTCTGGTCAACAGAGCCAAAGGAACAGGCTGAAACTTCCTTGTGCAAATGATAGGGCAGCCAGAGTTTCATAACTTCCTCTGCTCAGACAAGCCTGTGGCAAGTCTCCTCACAGAGCACAGAGGAGCACTCTGAGAGAGAGACCAGAGAGACAGAGAGAGAGAGAGAGAGAGAGGAGACAGAGAGAGAGAGAGAGAGAGGGAGGGAAATATACCCAGGGCCTTATCAAGATTTCACAGGGACATTTCTTTAATTAGTTTTAATATTTCTTGTTTAGATAATGTCAGCCAATTGACAGCCGAGTCCCAAAACGGAACAAGGGGGAAACTCTGCACTCCTCCTGATACAACAAAGAAATGAGCTGATTTAAAAGATGCAGACCCTCCTTCATATGTTCATATGCATATGCATATTATTTTAGACAGCGTATAATCGAATATACCTTTTGCATGCAAACATTCCCGCTCGGCCTTATCACTCATTGTTAAGAGCAGTATATATTCAAGCCAAGTCGTATTTATTAACTCCAACGGGTAAATAATTGAAGGCAAACGTTATCTCCTGGAACATTAATTGTACAAACACACTCACGCCGAGGCTCAGTCCCAATCTGTCCAGGTGGTCCCCATCAGCTAAACGATGGAGAGTTGGTATAAAGCAAATGGACACCTTTATAGATCTTTAACTCTCGAGAGTGTAAAATGACACCGAGTGGACCCGTACGGGTCCACTTTGGTGTCATTTTGATCTGCGTTACTTAATTTAACAGAAGTGTACACAATTATAGAATGTAGAATAGGACAATGACAATTATTCTACATTGTAGAATAATTGTTATTTGGATCAACGAGTGCCTGTTATCTCTCCTAGATGGTACCAAACATCACATACAGGCCTGTTATCTCTCCTAGATGGGTACCAACATCACATACAGCCTGTTATCTCTCCTAGATGGTACCAACATCACATACAGCCTGTTATCTCTCCTAGATGGTACCAACATCACATACAGCCTGTTATCTCTCCTAGATGGTACCAACATCACATACAGCCTGTTATCTCTCCTAGATGGTACCAACATCACATACAGCGTGCCTGTTATCTCTCCTAGATGGTACCAAACATCACATACAGCCTGTTATCTCTCCTAGATGGTACCTAACATCACATACAGCCTGTTATCTCTCCTAGATGGTACCAACATCACATACAGCCTGTTATCTCTCCTAGATGGTACCAACATCACATACAGCCTGTTATCTCTCCTAGATAGGTACCAACATCACATACAGCCTGTTATCTCTCCTAGATGGTACCAACATCACATACAGCGTGCCTGTTATCTCTCCTAGATGGTACCAACATCACATACAGCCTGTTATCTCTCCTAGATGGTACCAACATCACATACAGCCTGTTATCTCTCCTAGATGTGGTACCAAACATCACATACAGCCTGTTATCTCTCCTAGATGGTACCAACATCACATACAGCCTGTTATCTCTCCTAGATGGTACCAACATCACATACAGCCTGTTATCTCTCCTAGATGGTACCAACATCACATACAGCCTGTTATCTCTCCTAGATTGGTACCAACATCACATACAGCCTGTTATCTCTCCTAGATGGTACCAACATCACATACAGCCTGTTATCTCTCCTAGATGGTACCAACATCACATACAGCCTGTTATCTCTCCTAGATGGTACCAACATCACATACAGCCTGTTATCTCTCCTAGATGGTACCAACATCACATACAGCCTGTTATCTCTCCTAGATGGTACCCAACATCACATACAGCCTGTTATCTCTCTTAGATGGTACCAACATCACATACAGCCTGTTATCTCTCCTAGATGGTACCAACATCACATACAGCCTGTTATCTCTCCTAGATGGTACCAACATCACATACAGCCTGTTATCTCTCCTAGATGGTACCAACATCACATACAGCCTGTTATCTCTCCTAGATGGTACCAACATCACATACAGCCTGTTATCTCTCCTAGATGGTACCAACATCACATACAGCCTGTTATCTCTCCTAGATCGGTACCAACATCACATACAGCCTGTTATCTCTCCTAGATGGTACCAACATCACATACAGCCTGTTATCTCTCCTAGATGGTACCAACATCACATACAGCCTGTTATCTCTCCTAGATGGTACCAACATCACATACAGCGTGCCTGTTATCTCTCCTAGATGGTACCAAACATCACATACAGCCTGTTATCTCTCCTAGATGGTACCAACATCACATACAGCCTGTTATCTCTCCTAGATGGTACCAACATCACATACAGCCTGTTATCTCTCCTAGATGGTACCAACATCACATACAGCCTGTTATCATCTCCTAGATGGTACCAACATCACATACAGCCTGTTATCTCTCCTAGATGGTACCAACATCACATACAGCCTGTTATCTCTCCTAGATGGTACCAACATCACATACAGCCTGTTATCTCTCCTAGATGGTACCAACATCACATACAGCCTGTTATCTCTCCTAGATGGTACCAACATCACATACAGCCTGTTATCTCTCCTAGATGGTACCAACATCACATACAGCCTGTTATCTCTCCTAGATGGTACCAACATCACATACAGCCTGTTATCTCTCCTAGATGGTACCAACATCACATACAGCCTGTTATCTCTCCTAGATGGTACCAACATCACATACAGCCTGTTATCTCTCCTAGATGGTACCAACATCACATACAGCCTGTTATCTCTCCTAGATGGTACCAACATCACATAACAGGCCTGTTATCTCTCCTAGATGGTACCAACATCACATACAGCGTGCCTGTTATCTCTCCTAGATGGTACCAACATCACATACAGCCTGTTATCTCTCCTAGATGGTACCAACATCACATACAGCCTGCTTATCTCTCCTAGATGGTACCAACATCACATACAGCCTGTTATCTCTCCTAGATGGTACCAACATCACATACAGCCTGTTATCTCTCCTAGATGGTACCAACATCACATACAGCCTGTTATCTCTCCTAGATGGTACCAACATCACATACAGCCTGTTATCTCTCCTAGATGGTACCAAACATCACATACAGCCTGTTATCTCTCCTAGATGGTACCAACATCACATACAGCCTGTTATCTCTCCTAGATGGTACCAACATCACATACAGCCTGTTATCTCTCCTAGATGGTACCAAACATCACATACAGCCTGTTATCTCTCCTAGATGGTACCAACATCACATACAGCCTGTTATCTCTCCTAGATGGTACCAACATCACATACAGCCTGTTATCTCTCTTAGATGGTACCAACATCACATACAGCCTGTTATCTCTCCTAGATGGTACCAAACATCACATACAGCCTGTTATCTCTCCTAGATGGTACCAACATCACATACAGCCTGTTATCTCTCCTAGATGGTACCAACAATCACATACAGCCTGTTTATCTCTCCTAGATGGTACCAACATCACATACAGCCTGTTATCTCTCCTAGATGGTACCAACATCACATACAGCCTGTTATCTCTCCTAGATGGTACCAACATCACATACAGCCTGTTATCTCTCCTAGATGGGTACCAACATCACATACAGCCTGTTATCTCTCCTAGATGGTACCAACATCACATACAGCCTGTTATCTCTCCTAGATGGTACCAACATCACATAGTGCCTGTTATCTCTCCTAGATGGTACCAACATCACATACAGCCTGTTATCTCTCCTAGATGGTACCAACATCACATACAGCCTGTTATCTCTCCTAGATGGTACCAACATCACATACAGCCTGTTATCTCTCCTAGATGGTACCAACATCACATACAGCCTGTTATCTCTCCTAGATGGTACCAAACATCACATACAGCCTGTTATCTCTCCTAGATGGTACCAACATCACATACAGAGTGCCTGTTATCTCTCCTAAGATGGTACCAACATCACATACAGCCTGTTATCTCTCCTAGATGGTACCCAACATCACATACAGCCTGTTATCTCTCCTAGATGGTACCAACATCACATACAGAGTGCCTGTTATCTCTCCTAGATGGTACCAACATCACATACAGCCTGTTATCTCTCCTAGATGGTACCAACATCACATACAGCCTGTTATCTCTCCTAGATGGTACCAACATCACATACAGAGTGCCTGTTATCTCTCCTAGATGGTACCAACATCACATACAGCGGTGCCTGTTATCTCTCCTAGATGGTACCAACATCACATACAGCCTGTTATCTCTCCTAGATGGTACCAACATCACATACAGCCTGTTATCTCTCCTAGATGGTACCAACATCACATACAGCCTGTTATCTCTCCTAGATGGTACCAACATCACATACAGCCTGTTATCTCTCCTAGATGGTACCAACATCACATACAGCGTGCCTGTTATCTCTCCTAGATGGTACCAACATCACCATACAGCTGTTATCTCTCCTAGATGGTACCAACATCACATACAGCCTGTTATCTCTCCTAGATGGTACCAACATCACATACAGCCTGTTATCTCTCCTAGATAGGTACCAACATCACATACAGCCTGTTATCTCTCCTAGATGGTACCAAACATCACATACAGCCTGTTATCTCTCCTAGATGGTACCAACATCACATACAGCCTGTTATCTCTCCTAGATGGTACCAACATCACATACAGCCTGTTATCTCTCCTAGATGGTACCAACATCACATACAGCCTGTTATCTCTCCTAGATGGTACCAACATCACATACAAGCGTGGGCATTGTGGACAAAAATCTTATCCCGATGACAACCACGGTATTAAAAGTTTTGGGTCTGCGATCCGATGGATAAATCTCATCCAACGGCGGTCCGTGTGTGGCTCAAAAATGTCCGAATGAATAATAATAGGCCTTGATATGAAAAAGGTATTGAAAACAAAACAAACTGCCCTATAAAAATCTTCCTTTATTTCTTTCCCACCCCACCCAGCATGTCTCCTATTATTTGCCTCCTGGAGGAGGAAGGGGGAGGGACTGGGAGGATGAGAAGAGATCTGACTGGTGACGGCGTGCAATGGTGGAAACATAATTACTGTTGCTGAGGGGGGGGGGGGGGGGGGGGGGGGAAGAGAGAGAGAGAGAGAGAGAAAGAATAAAGGTTTCCCCTCTCAGAGAGAGAGAGAGATAGAGTCAGAGAGAGAGAGAGAGAGAGAGAGAGAGAGAAGAGAAGAGAGAGAGAAAGAAAAAAGGTTTCCCCTCTCAGAGAGAGGGGAGAGAGAGAGAGAGAAGAGAGAGAGAGAGAGAGAGCTGACGTTGGCCCCCCCACCCCAAAACAACGTTGATCAAAGCATGTAAACATCTGGACCAGAGAGAGAGACTCCTGCACTCTTTTTGAACAAAAGATTTGTTTTAGTCGCACCCCCCCCTCCCCCCTCGTCCGCCCGCCCCCCCCCCCACAATTCAAGATAACCAGACTGCGAACATGAGGGTAGCACTTATACAATGCCATGGAGTGTTTATTGTTAAACCAACCGGTGATACTGTATAGCCTATACCTGCAAGCCCCCCCCCACCCCACCTCCCCAAACACCACACCTGTCCTTAACTTTTTCCACATACCTCACTTCCAACATTCTTCTCTCTCTCTCTCTCTCTCTCCAGGTTCTTGTTCCCCTCTCTCTCTCTTCCTGCCCCCCCCCACCCACCCCCACCCCACCCACCCCCTCCCCTCTCTCTCTCTCTCTCTCTCTCTCCTTCTCTATACCTTGTGTCTCTTTCCCCACCCTCCCTCCAGCCTCCACACACACACCTTTCCTCTCCCACTGGGCAGCAGGTGTTGAGTGGTTATGTTTACTCTTCTCCCTCCCCTTTCCTCTCCCCTCCCCTCCTCTCTCTCCCCCCCTCTCTCTCTCTCTCTCTCTCTCTCTCTCTCTCCTGTCTCTCTGGCAGCTGGCTCTCTCTAACAGCTGCACACGAGGGTGGCGGGCGGCGGAGGAGAAGGGAGAGAGAAGAAGAGAAGAGGAAAAAAAGAAGAAAAAAGCGCACAAGGCAAACAGTTCCAATCCCCTCAGGGTTGTCAACTCCAATCCCCCCCCCCCCCCCCCTCTCCCCTCCAACCTCTGGCGTTTCTAACCAGGCAAACACAGGGAAAACTGTTGCAGTCGGAAGACATTACGGTCCCTATCCATCAGCCTCACAGCTCGGTGGATCTCAAGCTACACTCTCGCCCAGCGGGAGGGGAGAGAGAGAGAGTGTGTGTGTGTTGTGTAGTGTGTGTGTGTGCGATGTGTGTGCGATGTGTGTGTGTGTGTGTGTGTGTGTGTGTTCCCAAGGTTCTCTACATGGAACAGGCTGTATAAGTTACACTGGATGTATCCACTTAAATCTACTTACTGCCATGTAATAACTATGGCTTTGGAAAACACGTCTCTTTCTAATGGAAATTGTGTTAGAGGTACTTATATATATCAGACGAGGGGAAAAACTGCAGACACTAGATTCAGGATTATTCTCACACTACCCCCCCGACCGCCCCCTCTCTCTCTCTCTCTCTCCGTCACTCGTTCTTCCATTCTCGCATGGTGTGTGTGTGCGTGCGCGTGTGTCGTTTTTCACAAACGGCATCAAAATACATGAGTTCAGCTCGCAGGCTTTGTTTGGCCCTGGCAAGGTTAGGCCCAGCCTCATTCCAAATTTCCTGAGGGGGAACGAACGGAGGGGGAAGAAAAACGATTCCATGCAGATAAATCACTCGCATAGATCAAAGACAAATCAGTGGCAAAGACAAAAGATGCTGACTGCGGAGAACAATAGAGGACAGGGAGAGACGTGGGTATCAGAGGAACCTAAGACCCCCCCCCCCCCGCTCAATCAAACCTGCTAACCAGGGGCTCGCCAGACTAGGTCAAAGGCAACCTGTCTCCTCCGCACTCCGCAAAGCAATGCTTAACCCGTTCCAAACGGGAACCACTTTTGGTGTTTTAAATTGTTGTTCTTTTATACTTTAAAGTTATTGGAAAATAGCAGATCTATACAAGCTCATATGAGCTTGTAGATCTGCTATTTTATATTTTTTTTGAGCTTGTGTATAGGTCTGCTATTTTTTGGAAAAATCGTGAAATGTGGCGTAAATCTTTGAATATAATGCTTTGACAGCGAACGTTTTTTAACTCATATATCTGCCTGTGGGAGGGGGGGGTCCCTGGAACACATATTTTCAGATGGGGGTCCACAGCCAAATACAGACAATTCTGGGGGTCCTTGACATAAAAAAATGGTTGAGCGCCACATAAAAATGTTTTCCAGAAAACTGTCCGGATTTACTGTAATCGTCCTCAGGTCTAAATGGCTTAACCCATTCTGACCCGGGCACCCATTTTGGTGTTAGCATCATGTCGTTCTTTAGCTATTTAAAAATAGCAGATCTACAAGCTCATAGCGCGCCACCGAGTGGCGCGCTATGAGCTTGTAGGTCTGCTATTTTAGAAAAATTCGAAGAACGACTGACATTTTTAGAATCTGATCTCAGGTCAGAATGGGTTCATCAGACCAGTGTGTGTCCCCAGTGGAAACCTCGTATGAATCTGATCTCAGGTCAGAATGGGTTAAACTGATACTGTTGAGCTTGTTGTTTTTTGGTGGAGAGAGAGAGAGAGAGAGAGAGAGAGAGAGAGAGAGAGAGAGAGAGAGAGTGTGTTATTTCTTTATTTACAGGTACAAGCAGATCTTTTTTTTTACTTCATATATAGGGGAACCCAGCTTTCTGGTTTGATTTAAATAGCTAACCTGAGAGTGGGAGATGCCCTGGTTTCGAAACGAGAAACGGAGGGGGGGGGTCATCTGTGTGTGTGTGTGTGTGTGTGTGTGTGTGTGTGTGTGCGTGTGTGTGTGTGACTGTTCACGCGTTTGCATGCGCACGCACGCACGCAGGTACAGTACGAATCCTTCGATACAAGTGCAAATGCGTCTACTGTATACGTGCCTCCGCACGCGGGGGAATGTTTTCACGTACAGTAACTATGCGCTCATAGAAGTCCCGTCCGATAGCAGACCTTCACGCATCACGGCCTCGCTCGGTTCTATATTCTATTCACTTCTTCAATACGAGCAATAAATATAATGATATGGAATCCACAACTCTTTATCGTCCTCTCACGACTTTATAGAGGGTTGAGGCGTCTCGCAAGGAAAAGAGCCCTTTGGGGTGAGGGGGGGGGGGGGGGGGGGAGCACGCAGCATGCGAGAGACGAGGAGGAAACGGCTGTGTGAGCAAACACGTCACTTGTATGGCTCTATTCTCCCCTTTAACCCATTTAGGCCTGATGTCGAAATTTAAAGCGCAAGCTAACATGCATATATATATATTTTTTTAAATACTTTATTATCATATTGTATATGTCCCTCAAGCTTATTTCTAGTGTTTTAGCCTCAATCACCACTCTGATATAACCAGCCTTGTCAATTCTTTCTGGACTTTGAAAGCAGTTTTAGCTGCAGTACCACAATGTCCTGAGGTGGAGAGGGTGCTGATATGCAGATTATTTAATATTTGAGTCATTATAATACTCATGCTAGATAAAACCAGGCTTGTTTCCATTCCATGCCAGCTTGGAAAATCAACAATGGTGGACATTGTAAACAAAGTGGAAATGCAAATTTGCAACTGAAGACTGAAGAAAAAGGAGGAATTATACAAAGTAGGGTGACATTGATGACATCACGATGAGGCCAAAATCAGTCGAGCTGTTTCTGAGAGCAATTTCCATTAAACACACCCATATGACATGAAGGCCTGATTGTTCAAAATTGGTTATTTGTGGGGATAGAAAAACACACATGGGAGCTCCAAAAACACAAAAGAATTTAAAAAAGTTGAATTTTATGTTATAGCTCCTTTAAAAAAATGTCTTCTACATTTTGACCGTTTTCTGAAATACCTCATATTTCTGTATCAGTGGTGCTCCATATTTCATGTCAAGGACCACCAAAACATTATCTGTAATTGGCCACCGACCCCCCCCCCCCCCCGCCCCCATCTGAAAATATGTAGTTCAGGAACCCCCCTCAGAAGCAAAGATTTGAGTTGAAAACATTCGCTCTGAAAGTATATATATACAAAGATTTGTGCCGCATTTTTGTAGCGCGTCACTCGGTGGCGCGCTATACGAGCTATGAGCTATGAGCTTGTAGATCTGCTATTTTTCAATATAGCTAAAGCATAAACATAATGCTTTAAAACACCAAAAGGGGTTCCTGCCGAAAATGGGCTAAAACATAATTCTCGCAAAGGGAAAGTCAAAGCGGGGTCATAGCAGAAACGTAAGTTGTGACTTACGTTTATGGCACATTATTCATTCATAGTCTGAGAACCGAATTAAGTTTAAAAAAAAAAACACTGTTTGCCACGCCTCACTGATAGCCATTATTTGATCCCCTCCTCTGAGATCCGCGTATACGATAAACAGATCAATTTAGATCAAGATGATTATTTGAAATAAAAGTGTATAAAGCAAGGAGTTTTGAGGAGAGGGAGCAAAGCCAGCCAGCTTCAACTACGTTTTTTATTTTCTTTTTTTTTTATTTTACATATCCTGATGATAAAACTGCAACGTTTGTCTTTGCCAGTTATTTGTTGAGGTCGTTAACGGGTAAAACATGTTATATATGGGCTCTCTGGCATGTATGCAGGTTTATTCAAATTGCAGGGCAGGCGAGTGAGGCAATTAGGTCAAAAGGATTTACCTAATAGATTTGGATAGAAGGTTCAGAGACCCGTTCAGGTTGTCCTGGCAGGGGAACATTTGCATGGAAATATAACTGTTAACCCGGAGCGCTCGTTAACCCAATCCCAACGGGAACCCCCCTTTGGTTGTTTTGTTTTAAGCCCTTTGTTTTACGCTTTGGCTATTGAAAAATAGCAGATCTACAAGCTCACAGCGCGCCTCCGAGTGCCGCGCTGTGAGCTTGTATAGGTCTGCTATTTTTGAAAAATCGTGAAAATGTGGCGCAAGTCATTATATATGTTCTTTCAGAGCGAAGGTTTTTAACTCAAATCTTAGCTTCTGGGGGGGGGGTCCCTTGAAAACATATTTTCAGATGGGGGTCGGCGACGGCGGCCATATATTTTTTGGGGGTTGGGGGGTCCGTGACATAAAAACGTTTGAAAACCACTGACATAAGAAACATAGGGTTTTTCAGAAAACTGTCATGATTTAGAATTGAAAAAAATTAGAATCGTTCCCAGGTGTAAATGGGTTAAAAACCCAACAGCCCCCCCCCCACCTCCCCCTCCCCCCGCCCGGGCTATCTCCAATCTAAACAAGGGTGATTTGATACTGCTGCTCGGCACTGAAATGGGGGGAAAAAACAAGCCCAGTGCCACAACAAAGACAGGAAATCCAGCATAGATTCCCACTTCTCTCTTTTCAACCCGCCTCTCCTCCGTATATACCTAACAATGCCGGTAATGGAGAGAGAACAGTGCCCGGAGCTGGCAGAGACACCTGCGACATATTTTCTCCCAACCAACCAAACCAACCAACCC
This sequence comes from Protomyctophum bolini, assembly GCF_963924005.1. Classification (NCBI taxonomy): domain Eukaryota; kingdom Metazoa; phylum Chordata; class Actinopteri; order Myctophiformes; family Myctophidae; genus Protomyctophum; species Protomyctophum bolini. The sequence goes on along the minus strand of NC_137877.1, from coordinate 8,343,416 downwards.
CGGCCACCCCCGCCCTCCCCCCCCCCAAACGCCCCCACCCCTCGACATTAAAGTCCTTCACAGAAATCAGAATTTAATAAATCACCCCAGAGCCTGACAGAGTTTATCTCCGGGGGTCGCCTTCCACTGTGCACAGAGACTCAACAGACAAGACAAAGCCCGGTGCCGATAAGATGTGAAATTAAATACAGTTAGCAGTTCCAGACAAAGGAGGAAGAGTGTCACACCGAGCTTTGTACGGCGTAAACGGCTGGCTCGCTATAGTCGGGTGCAACACACACGCACGCACGCGTACACACACACACGTACACACACACACGCAGGGGCACACGCGCGAGCAAAACGCCACGGAAGACAGCGGGGGTGATTCATTTCTGGTTTCCTCTCACATTTAGACCTCATTTGCATCATCCACTGTCAACACATCGCCTCTCTCTCCCCCAGATATGTTCAAGAGCTTTCATTAGACGGCCAGGGGGGGAGGATGACATCCCTTTTTACCCACAGACGCACCGTTATTAATCACTAACTCCGCTCCGATGTGGACTCATCTCCATCACGGATCAAGCAGCTATCTTGCACCGTGTTCCCCTTCATTCGGCTGACAACCAGCCATCACTACAGCTAAAGGAGACTTATGGCAGGCAGCGCAGCCGGGGCTTCCGACGACCTTATCCCATTCTGACCCGAGATCAGATTCATACGAGGTTTCCACTGGACACACACTGGTCTGATTAACCCATTCTGACCTGAGATCAGATTCTAAAAATGTCAGTCGTTCTTCGATTTTTCAAAAATAGCAGACCTACAAGCTCGTAGCGCGCCACTCGGTGGCGCGCTATGAGCTTGTAGATCTGCTATTTTTCGATAGCTAAAGCATAACATGATGCTAACACCAACATGGGTTCCCGTTCAGAATGGGTTATGAATGCAGTACATAAGCATTCACCGCAGAGTTGATAGAAACGTGGAGGATTTGTCTGACACCCCCATATAAGAACGTGTCAGACCAAAAGCCACGCTATATATATATATATATGGGAAAAAGTGTATATAGAGCCAGACCTATACTGTATACATACTGTATCGCCTGTAACCCGCGGTGTGGCTGATGATATATCTGACATTTTGTTAATGACACATATTATAATTAAGCCCCTGTTAACCTTTAAAAAATAACAGATCTAAAAACGCTCGCAGGGCATTCTTTGTGACCTTGTGTGTAGATGACGATCTGCAACATTTTTTTTTTAAGAAACATTTAGAAAGTTCATGGACATATTTCAAATGGATTTAGAATAATATACCTGTCAAAGGTACGGTATCTAGGTTGGTCTAGGACTCTTCAAAGCCGGGATTGGGATCCGACCCAAAACTCTCTCCATGGAAAAGGCTCTATAAATGTGCATATAGTGCTCTACAAGTGCACTGAACGGCGCTTTTTAGAAACTGTATTTCCGTGGAAATGTCCACAGTATACTGTACAAAGCTACTGCAAGTTGTATAGTTGCATACAGGCACGATATTGAAATATCTAAGCAAAGGTAAAGCATTATTATATATATTTTTTCTTCTATTAAACATCAAGGCATCAAAACGGCATCAAGATATGGCCGAACCAGGTCTGTAGTCTGACACTGGTTTTTCCGCTCCTCCTCTTTAACAGAGAGCACGCAGCCAGCCAGGTTTCCAGGAAGAAGTATATAGTGTGTGTGTCGTTTAACCCATTCTGACCTGAGATCAGATTCATACGAGGTTTCCACTGGACACACACTGGTCTGATGAACCCATTCTGACCTGAGATCAGATTCTAAAAATGTCAGTCGTTCTTCGAATTTTTCAAAAATAGCAGACCTACAAGCTCGTATCGCGCCACTCGGTGGCGCGCTATGAGCTTGTAGATCTGCTATTTTTCAATAGGTAAAGCATAACATGATGCTAACACCTAAATGGGTGCCCGGTCAGAATGGGTTAATAGGCTTAGCCTTGGTCTTTAGACCTGACCTTTCCCTTTAACAATACTGGGGCTATAGCAGGCTATAGGGCCTGCTCTGGGAACGCAGTGACCCACGGGGTGAAGCCTAATCTTCTCCCATAGCTCCATCCTCTCCTCCTCCACCAGCCTCCGTCCACAGCCATCGCTGTTGCTCCAACTGATGCCTTCCTGCTGAGACAACAGTGCCAAAGGGCTGTCAACAGACTTTGGTAGCCCGCCGCACGGCACTCCCCAGGCCCTCTCTCTCCGGCACTGATGATGCTCAACCTTTCTTTTTGAGTGGTGCAACCACTCCCTTACGGAGCTATGTGTGTGTGTATGGGTGGGTGGATGGCTGGCTGGCTGGCTGGCTGGGTGGGTGGGGTGCAGGGTGTCTGGGTATAAACACGAAAACAGCATGGTTGTTTTTCACCACCTGTGCGGCGTGCGCAACCTAACGCACACACAAACACACACGCATTAACTGTATATATATATGATGCTTTCGGGTGTGCCAGTACAGTACAGTAGAGGGTACAGTAAATGGTCCAGTTTGGACACCTGGTATAGAGCCAGCACAAGGCGCGCCGCACAATCGCACATGACATTGAGAAGAAGGAGGAAAAAAAAATGCAGTCTCACGCATTAGCCCTTTCAGGGTTCCGCCGGCTCCAAGCCTCTCGTCTGTGGCAAAGTGTATGGGTGGGTGGGTGGGTGGGTGGGCGCTCCGACAGCATGCTGGGAATGGCAGGAATGTCGGGTGCCATCATGTGCAGCCTGATAACATACGACATCTAAGAGCATGATTAGCGCTCTCTCTCTCCGTCTGCGTCTATCTATGGCTGTGACTGACGAAAAGGGACCGGGGCCGGGGTATTGTAGGCCCTGTCATTACAACGCAAGCGCCCTGACGGGTTAAACGGCCTGACCCTGAACCATTCCGAATCACACTTATAATCATCAGCCGCAAATACTGTCACGGAGGCCATTATTGTTGGAGAATGATCAGAGCCCCTGCATGTTATCTCGCAGATTAACCGGATACTTTGGAACATTAGGAGGAGCAAGAGTTTTTCCTAAAGCTTCAGAGCAACTGCAAGCTCAAAAAACTAAAGATTAACCAAGCCGCTATTAATAGAAAGTGTAATGTGGACTTGAGATCTTGTGCAGCCACAACAACAGCCATTGTATATTTGGGAGGCTTGGCCATGCTTTGGTTTGGTTTGCAATGCTAAAAAGGCCTTTCGCGAGGCACACGGCCTTTAGACTAACTGGCACACAACAGCAAGAATAGCAAGTGGCACAGCTGCATAAAATGGTTTCATTGTCAAGGACAAGATTATATAATGTAATGAGCAACACACGTGCATTACATGTCCGCGCACGCACGCAAGCACGCACGCATGCATGCATGCACACGCGCTCACGCGCTCACACACACACACACACACACACACACACACACACACACACACACACACACACACACACACACACACACACACACACACACACACACACACACACACACACACACACACACACACACACACACACACACACACACACACACACACACACACACACACACTCAAGGGCCTTGTTCCTGATGGCTATGAATATCTCCACACAAGGCTGATTGCCATGGCGAGAGGAAATCAGATATGTAAAGAAAAAAAAAGAGAAAGAAAAAGCAATATACCTCAGAAGCTCAATGTATATATCTGTCGTTGTTACATTGTTACACATAGTGTACAACTTCACAAACAACTTGATCTGTGTGTACACTGAAAAAACCAGCTGTGAGAACACTTTTCATTCTTCTCCAAATGTCCCCGTCCCCCCCTCTCTCTCTCTCTCTCTCTCTCTCTCTCTCTTCCTGAAGTGATAGACTGTGAAAGGTTGGTCTTTCTCTCTCTGTGCTGGGGAGTAAACTATCACAAAGAGATGTTTGATCTCTGAAATCCAATCTGTATTTTCTACCATTGTCTCTCCCGTTCCTACACAGTGGCATCTTAAAGGTCAGGAGAGTGAAAGGCCATTTGATAACTACAGAAGGACCTTTTGGTCTTTATTACGCCCGCCTTTCATCTCCTTTTTCCTGGTGGAGGTTAAAACAAAAGCATTGCATCCTTTGAAAAGGAACGGGTAAAATGGATCGCTTTGGTGCAGGAGCCCCTGAGCCCTTTTTATTTCCCCCCGTCACTGGGGGAAAGTCTGGCAACCAGAACGTATACTAGTCTAAGAACAATCTACTGGGATATGTTTCAGAGAGAGAGAGAGAAGGAGAGAAGGAGAGTCGATCTTCTCAGGCAGAATTAGCATATGTCCCCTCAACCTTTCCATCAAACCTCTCAATGAGAGGAGAAAATCCTGTTGAGATATTACCACTTAAGCAGGGCACGGAACAACTCACACAGGTATGTGTGCGTGGAGTGGACGCATAATACAAACACACACACACACACACACACACACACACACACACACACACACACACACCTCAATGACACCCACTCCCCCCCCCCCCCTCCCCCTGAATATTCTCTTCATTTTAATAGTAACCTTGGGAGACGGACGGCACCGGCGCGACACTTAAAGAGCCACTAGTCTGAGAAAAATGTTTTTGATATGCTCGTGTCATTTAATCATCCCCACATTCCTGCCGCGGCCGGCGCAGGACAATTTTGCAGGATATTAACTCCCAACTAAACTCTGGCTTGTATCATTTGTGGGGCTAGTCAAGCAGGATTCCCCCAGGAGGAGCGAAAGAGACTTCCTCCTCCTCCTCTCACACTCGTAGTAATTTAGGCTTCGCCGGGCAAGCATGCACATGCACACACACGTGCAAATCCCCCCTTCCCACGCACGCACGCACAAGCCCATGCCAACATGGCTAACAGACAGATAGACTGAACCATCTCTATGGCAAGGGGTGGGCAACTTTGACGATGGAGAGGGGCCACTATTATTTCCACGCTCACTCCAGATGGGGCCACATCGCATGTTTCTGTTGTGTAGCAAATAATAGCTGATCTACAAGCTGATCTTTGAGCTTGTATAGATCAGCTATATCTTTTGCTATATTTGAATTCAAATCCTATGAATTCTTGTCGTGCTATTTTTTAAATTGGAACCCTGATAAGTAACCTTTATATTTAATTTCAAACTAACAAATTTAGTTATAGTTATGTTAACTTTACGAACTAAGCACAAATACATTGGACAATAACATTTTAATAATACTAGTCATTAAGCGATATACATATAGACTGAAGTAATTAACGCGTGTCATGCTTGCGTGTTTGGAAATGCAACAGCTGAAAGATATCAGTATTCTTCCGATATTAACCTGTGGGCCGCATTATGTGATGGTGGGGCCCGGGGGCCGCATGTGGCCCCCTGGGGGCCGCCAGTTGCCTATGTATGATCTACGGATTGAGAGATATTAGGTGCTTTAACTCATTTTGCGCGGGAACCCCTTTTGGTGTTATAGCATTACGTTGTGCATTAGCTATTTAAAAATAGCAGATCTACAAGCCCATAGCGCGCCACCGAGTGGCGCGCTATGAGCTTGTAGGTCTGCTATTTTGGAAAAATCGAAGGAACGACTGACATGGAAACATAGCTTTTTCAGAAAACTGTCAGGATGTATAGAAGACATTTTTAGAATCTGATCTCAGGTCAGAATGGGTTAATGCTCAAGGGTGTGATGGGAAGGAGTGTGGTTAGGTGATCATCGAGCCACTATTATATTAATGCACGAGTGTGGAGAAAAGGATCTGCTGGCATGTCGTATAGAGGAAATGACATGAGGTACACCATGGATATACAGTACAGGGATACAGGTCTGTGGAGGAAATGGTGTGACGTACAGTATATATGGCTATGCCATGGATTGGATATACTGTATGCCGGTATATGCAGAAGAAAGAAAATTACTTTCTTTTCTCTCTTTTCTCGCCAGCAGAAGACAACCAAAAGTTTGCGAGAGATTGAAGAGCATTCGTAAAAATGTCACACGGACGTGATGCATTTGGACGGCTCACATTGCTTAACCCATTCTGACCTGAGATCAGATTCTAAAAATGTCTTCTATACATCCTGACAGTTTTCCATTCTGACCTGAGATCAGATTCTATAAAAATGTATTCTACGTCAGTCGCTCTTCGATTTTTCAAAAAATATAGCAGACCTACAAGCTCGTAGCGCGCCACTCGGTGGCGCGCTACGAGCTTGTAGATCTGCCATTTTTCAATAGCTAAAGCATAACATGATGCTAACACCAAAAGGGGTTCCCGCACAAAATGGGTTAATGGGGTAGGAAATTCATTTTTTCTGCTGAGGAACCAGACACAGTGGATGATGTGATTCTATGCAAAATATATGAAGCCATTACTAGCAAAGCGCATGACTTCTAATAGCCGGGTAGAAGAGGGGGAAAAGTATATCTCATTGCACGGAGGAGGCTGTCCCTGTTCTTTATACCAGGGGTGCTTCTCTCACACACACACACACACACACACACACACACACACACACACACACACACACACACACACACACACACACAATGCCCAAAGACACAAATGGCAACTGATGAAAACCATTTTTTTTTGTTCCATTACAAAGAACTAGGTCACCCTCTCATAATTGTCAATCATGCAATAAATCTCTCTGTGGCCACAAATGAATACTGCATTGCACAAATGAGACAAAGCTTATTGGCATGCTATGTCAGCTTGACTCAATTCATCCTCCTTTTCACACAAGACCATTCATATGTGAAGTTGCATGAGGGGTTACTCTCTCTCTCTCTCTCTCTTTCACACTCCCACTCCCTCCCCCTGTGTCTCTCTCCCACCACCGTCGCTCTGTCTGTCTGTCTCTTTTCCTTTCTCGCTCACCCCCCTCACCCTCACTGAGTCAGAGACAGACACACACACACACACACACACGCACGCACACGCACGCACACGCACAGCTCCCTAATGCGGAAGTCACACAGGGGTTAATGCATGTGGACAGAGCATTTCAGCCAAGAGGTGCTTTATTATCATAACCGTGTTTATTTCCATCGTGAACATGCCTCTCTGTATTTTCTAGCACTACAGTGGACTTGGCTGGGAAAACATCTCCTAACGGCTACAATACATTCATGCTCTCAAGGCATTAGCGCACGCATGGGCAGATAATAGACAGCCTCACAGCTCATGCGCACACAGAGTGATTCCTATCAACAGCACTAGAAATGTCATCTCGTTTCAGCAAATTAATTAATGATTTTTTTTTTCTTCTCCTCTATAGTTTTTTTTTGCTAGTTTACGTTTAGCAGACCATGTGACAGGTAGGTTATACCGTACCGTTGACATTATAGTGCACCGTGAAGCAGAAGTAACCGCTTGTCAGTGTCATTTAACATGGCATACTTCAATTCTGGGCGCAAACCGCTGGCTTCTCTGTGCTACATATACCTCTATAGCACAGCAGGTGTATGTACACTGACTGGCCGGTGGTTCCCCCCTCCTCCCCCCCCCTCTCCCCCCCCGACTATCCGATTGGCCGGCAGCAGTGTTTGGGTTGACACAGCACTACCGGAGCTCTCTCCACAGAGTTTTGTGTCACGTCTCCGAGGACCCCAACTGTCACTCTTTAAGAGGGAGGGTAATAATAGCCGGGGCGCCACAGCAAGTGGTGGCACAGGCGATTCTACAGAAACATCAGGGAGACATGGTGACATTTGAGTCTCAGTAGAGGAGGAGGAGAAACCCAACCACTGCAACCAATAAAGACTCCCACTGATATTCTCACTAGGCTTAGTGTGGGCGTGAGAGGGGGAGAGAGAGAGAGAGAGAGAGAGAGAGAGGAAGAGCAGACAGAGAGAGGGAGAGAGAGAGAGAGAGAGAGAGGGGGAGGGAGGGAGGGAGAGAGAGAGGAAGGGACAGAGAGAGAAAGATGTCAGTGTTAGATGAAAATGTGTTGACCCGGTGATATGGATACCTCCAGTCATAACCTCTACAGGTGTGTTATACTGTCAGGAAGCAGCTTTGGGTGTGTCTATCTCTCTATGGAAAACAGCCAGAATCGCAGACCTTATCATTTTACAGCGCGTCGCCCTCCTCGCTGCACTCACTCGCTCGGCTTGACTGAAACGCTGACAGCTGAAATGATTTTGTATTGAGAAAATCCGGGCAACTCCCCCCCCCCCTCCCCCGACTAATACAATTAACACTGTAGTACGGTATAGTTCATCCTTCAAAAGATTCCTTTAACCTTCATCAAGATATAAGATAACGTACCTGTATAGGTCGACATACAGTACCGTACATTTGCTCATTTTTGGAGAAAAGAATATATCCGTCTTAAAACATACCTGGGATCAATGAGGGTTTAAATCAGTGGAATCACCACAGAAATGGTGATGATTACATACTGGTATACAGTCTTTGTCCATTTACACCCAGCGTTCTACCACTGTTTTATTGTTTCAATATGTCTGATATATATTAAAAGAACAGCCTTCCGCGGGGCATTAGCAATAACAGTGCACACAAGAAAACTCAGCTGACCCCGAGAACATTGAATGAAAAGTGACATTGACTGAAACTTTACTCTGACATCAGCTCTCTGCATATAATCCAATATTGTCTCAACTTTCAACAGAATTCAATTTAGGCCATTCACTTAAATTCCAATCTGTCTTTGCGAATTTAATTGATGCATAACTGTGTCAGAATCCAAACACAAATAGAATCAGATTAGAGCTGTCACAAGTCCGCTGCCCAGACAGGAAATCATCCCTATATGACATTTAGGCACACTGATAGAGCTATAATTCAATAGACCAAACAAAAATTGAACAAATAAACCGTTTCTAGGGTCTGAGTGAATTCAGCATTCATATAAATAGCGTTGGGGGTCTTTTCCTTCCATCAGAAGGTATTGACTTAGCAGATGCTTTGAACAGCCATAGAATGTAGCTGCGAGTCTCAAGTGTCATTAGCTTCAGGGCTTTTCCAGCTATAGCGCCAGGTAAAAGATTAGATAACAATCAGCCCTTTTAATAGATACTGTTGGAGGCATTGGAGCCAGCCCTGAGCTGTGGCGTTCATCTGAAGCGAACAACAGAAGAAGAGAGAGGGAAGGCTATGTCATTTCCTCCCTGGTCTCTTGCTCTGTGGTGTTCCACAGAGAGAGAGTCCAACAAGGAACATGTCTGTTGTTGAATAACATGTAACTGTAGGCCGAGTCCAATACTGTATATGATAAATTATTTTCTTTTTCAAAAGAGTGTTCCGGTGTTTACACACGGGGCATATTTGTGCACAAAACTAATTAAACGTATCGATTATAAAAGGATATTGAACATTAGTCAAAATTTGAGCTGGTCCATATCAGGCTATTATGGTGTTAAAAGCGTAGAACATTAATATAACAGACAAGAGCCTCTGCAGAAGCCTACTCTTCCAGCATACACTTGCCATAAACTTATCGCGATTATCAAAAAATCCTTTTATAATGTCATCGATCTAACCCAGGACATTATCCGGCTGCATGATACGAGATATTTTCTTTCACTGTTGGTGCCTTATATACAGAGACAGCGCCACAGAGATGACAAATCTCCGGAATGTGAATTTATTCTATTTTTTGTAACTTAAAAAAAAATGAAACATTTTATAATTACTTCATCGGAATTCCTAAAGCACAGGCCACTTTTTGTTTGATGACATTCCATCTCTTATTATGCTGCAATTATTAAAGGAGGAGTCCCCCTGTATTGGGTTTGAGACCTCCAAAAACACTGATACTGCAGGAATAACATTGGCATGTTTACTCAGGAGAAGATTCATCCCCGATAGCCACCGGACGAAAATGAAGAGAAGCGAAGAGAAAACAAGTGGAGGAAATTTGTGGAATCCCATCTGAGATTGCTTCCCTGATGGATTCCTTTTCCTGTCAGCTTAGACGAGAAATGAAGCCGGGAGAAAATTAACTCCTGATACAGCCACGGCGAATTAGACAGAGGAGAGGAGAGAGGGAGAAAAAAAAGACTACACACTTTTTAAGGATTCCAGCCTTGTCATTTTCAATTTTCTGCTCTTTGGACATGCTTGTATTCAAGATTCCCCAACATCTATTCGCCATATCAATCCTAATTAGACAATCTGGGCCCACGAAGGAAGGGGAGCAGAGTTATTTGCATAATTTAATCATAAATACTCAGTGATACATATTTCCAAATGCATTTGTACAATTATCTTTTCATCCTTGGGGCCAAAAGTATTAATATGATTAGGCAATAATTCTTTAAAAAAAGGGGGGGGGGAATAGGAAACCAGCAAGTGTGCGCTCTTTTTAAACTCCAGCTTTGGGCTATATGAAAAATTAATTAATTTCTGAGGAAAATCAATTTCTCTACGTGACCATATTAGACAGAGCCTAGGCAAGGGCCTTGCATTCCTTCTCCAATCAGGAAATCTCATCTGCTCCCTCTAACTTCTGTCAGTAGCATTTAACATCCTGGTACGAGCACCAGTGACTTCTGCCATGCTCCCTAAATGTGCTGTAATGTGAAGGAGGCCGTGTGTAAAGACAAGCTACACAGCACTTGACTGGAGGAAAGAAGAACTCGCAAATCAGAATGACCTGAAATCCATTGCCGAGCCTGTCAGGCAATCAGTCTCAGGTGCTAAACCATAGGGGGGAAAAAAAATCACTGTTAACAAATCCAGTTTAATATCACTGATAATTTGAATTGACAGATGGATTTGAACCTGCTAAATCCATGGTACTACGATCTCTCTCTCTCTCTCTCTCTCTCATGGTTGGTTATGGCGGTGAATAGAGATCATTTTGATTGTATATCGACTACAGGGGAAACACTTCATGTTGAATAAAGGATTTAGATTTTAATGAATTTGTTTGAAGTACGCCAAGATTCATTAACAATACTGCTGCTGATGGTAATCCAGAAATAAGGTGGGTGAGCTTGGACAAGGAAAATGAACAATACAGCCCTCTTTGCCATGCAAATAGCATACAGTATCTGACTACAAGTACAGGTGAGTGAAGTCACTGGCTTTTTGAAACTTGTTTTTAACAAGCAACAAAAAAAAAGGTGACTTGTGAAACAAAAATGAAAATTAATGTTACCGTTTTGCATCGGGTTGTTTTTTTTAGATCATTCTTGATAAGAGAATTGTTTTAATTTGCACTCGTTCCAACCGAATGAATGTCAAGTCGATAAAGCAATTGTTCTTTTCAAGGAGACTATTTGTTTGGGAGAAACACCTTTGCCGCCATCTGCCAACTGCACAGTTGATTTGAGCACACTGTACTGTAGCTAATCAAATTTTTGCAGAACAACCTTCTGACGGATTAAAAAATGTAAAATGGCAAACTTCAAATGTTTCTCCCCTTTAATTCAGGAACTACACACGGTAAATACCAATTTAACTTCCAAGAAAGTACTTGAATAAACGTGGGTTTAAAAAAAACCAGCTTTGTATAAGGCCCTACCATTTATCTTTCTCTCTTCTTTTTGGCTGTGTGTGTGTGTGTGTGTGTGTGTGTGTGTGTGTGTGTGTGTGTGTGTGTGTGTGTGTCTCTCTCTCGGTCTCTATAATCAGGCATCTGTCACTCTGTTTTTTGAAGTTATTATCGCCCGAGCTCCCTTTTGGATGTGGTTGCCGGGTGACGGGGTATCCTAGCACCCACTCTGACTGGGAATGATTTGAATGGAATCCAGAAATCTCCCCTGAGTACCTGTAAACACATCCGTGCCTTGTAGAAAACAAATATATTATAAGAGAGACGCTCAGCAGAGGAGAGGAGAGGAGAGGAGGGAGAGAGAGAGACAAGCTGGCACCCTCCGTGGCAGCCTCACACTGAGTGCTAAACAAAACAATTACTGCCGTTTTGCAAATATGTGTGTTTTGTTTAGGCATAAACACCCACCGAAACCAGCACAAACCGGGGATGATGACTCTGACAGCACGCGCCCTCCTCGCATCTGCATCGATAGAGAGGGTATGCGCATGCATAAAGCCAATGGGAAATCGAGTGGCAAATCAAGTGGCAAAGTGACTTGGCGAAGTGACTTTTATGTCGTTTGACGTCATTTATTAATGCAATCAGATAGGACGTTTCTGTTTGGACGTATATGGGCTTATCGAGGCCAGAAAAGTACTTGCCACTCAGTAGGCGTTCCCGCATAACTTCCCGGGTATGATGATGATGTCACGAGCATACCCTCTATTAGGATATACTACGTATGTCGCCAAAGCATACATGCAGTAAAGGTCCCTGCACACAGAGCGCGTTTTTACGTCGGCTTTCCGAAAAACGCGTCCAGTGTGCATTTGTGCCAATGTCACGCGATAATGTCACGCGATGAAAATAGCCGATCTACAAGCTCACATCATGTCGCGTCGAGCAGTGCGTAATATTCAGTGTACGACACACAGGACGCAACCATGCGAATCAAGCCCTTTAGTCGCTCTAGTCTATACAGTCGCGCGTCACTCGTTCATGTTTCACGCCAACTTCTGTGCGACTTATGTGGGGGGGGGGGGGGGGAGAGAGAGATCTATTTAAGGAGGGCATGTAAGTGAAAAAGCCGTCCCCATTCCCAGTGGTGGGACATTGTCTGGGGCGTGTGGTTAACCTTCAGGGGTAGACAATGATTGTCAATTAACTGCAGCGTTCCTTGCGCCCAGCACCGGATAGCCCTGCCTCCACAAAAGCACCACCAATGAGAGATATGCGATATCTCTGCCCCCCCCCCCCCCCTACATGTTATAATAACCTTTCACAGAGTTCAAGTGTCACACGGCAATAAGAACCTTCTACCATCCCACCACGGGGATAAAATGAAAAGAAAAACAAGTAGCTGGAACAGAGGGTTATTCCTGGAGGGGGCTCCTGGAGGGCCCAGAGTCATAATGCAGGGGGGGGAGATTACTGAACCCGGATCAGTCTGGGAGTGAGGGGTGGTGGTGGTGGGGGTGGGGGAGGGGGGGGGGTTGTGTGTGTGTGTGTGTGTGTGTGTGTGGGGGGGGGGGGGGGTACATCACTAATCTGGCCTGAGAGCCCTTAAGAAAGTGAAGGGGCACGAGAATGATTATATTCCTATCCATAAAGGTGAACTATAATTACTATAATTACCGCGTCTCTTATTAGACTCACACGCATGCATCTTCACGGTAAGAGGAAAAATATTCAAATCTCACTTGTAGATATAGATACACCTGCAAAATGTCTACATCTTTAAAAGACCAAATACATATATATATATATTATTATTATTATTTTTACTGTTTTAAAAAAAAAGCGTTACATTTTGTGTGTGTGTGTGTGTGTGTGCCGAAAAGATTTGACCCATTAGGAACTAGCGGAGGGGAACAGTTGTGACCAGAAGCTGTTATTGTCTGCATTTAACCCATTCTGACCGGGCACCCATTTTGGTGTCAGCATCATGTTATGCTTTACCTATTGAAAAATAGCAGATCTACAAGCTCATATCGCGCCACCGAGTGGCGCGCTACGAGCTTGTAGGTCTGCTATTTTTGAAAAATCGAAGAACGACTGACATTTTTAGAATCTGATCTCAGGTCAGAATGGGTTAATCAGACCAGTGTGTGTCCCGTGGAAACCCCATATGAATCTGATCTCAGGTCAGAATGGGTTAAAACTAAAACAGCGGGATGCAGCGATGCTGCATTGATGCTATTCACGTTGGCACTGTGTGTAAAATGAGAGTGGTGTTGTTTTAACACAATAGACCCCGAGAGGGAGGGAGAGAAAAAAAAGGGGAAAAAAACACAGCATGTGAAACAGTGACACCCCATTGTACAGGAGTATTATTCACCTCATTGTTATCACTCTGCTACTGTATAAAAGAGTAAAAACGACATTGTGGTACTGGGGGGGGAGATGAAAAGCCAAACTGTCTCAGGCAGCGGATTGCTGTTGTGTAACCCGAGTGGGTTTAACTGGTGCACTGAGATACTTTTATCCAACAATAACTTGGTACAAAACGGAACATCAGCTTATGAAGAGAAGGAACTCATTTTTGGCAACTGGTTTACAGAAGCCTGGTCATTTTGGTCAACAGCAATTCAATGACAAGTGGATTATAGAGCATACATCCCTGGCAAATAAAAAAAATCAACTCTTTCCAAGTAACTGGAAGGTTTTTTTTTTAATATCCAGCGGATGCTCCACTGTTCCATGATGTAATTCTCCAAATGGGGGCGGCAGGCAGGCAGGCAGGCAGGCAAGGCAGGCGATCGGGGCAGGCAGGCAGGCAGGCAGGGCAAGCAGGCAAGGCTGTGTCTGAGTGATTGATTTCAGCCCCAACACCGGGAGAACCTGGCTGCTTTCAGAGACAATTACAGTCCTCTCCATGTGCCCGTAATAGCCCAGCACTTTACCGTCATTAAAGCGACGTGAGGCACTGCATTATCCTTTAACCCATTCTGACCTGAGATCAGATTTCATACGAGGTTTCCACGGGACACACACTGGTCTGATGAACCCATTCTGACCTGAGATCAGATTCTAAAAACGTCAGTCGTTCTTCGATTTTTCAAAAATAGCAGACCTACAAGCTCGTAGCGCGCCACTCGGTGGCGCGCTATGAGCTTGTAGATCTGCTATTTTTCAATAGCTAAAGCGTGACATGATGCCAACACCAAAATGTGTTCCCGTTCAGAATGGGTTAACCCCATCGCCGGCCATCCCCCCCATTGACAACCCGGGGAGTTCAACCACACACTCCGTCACCTGGGAGAACCCACCGCCGCCCCGCAGGCTGGTGGGGATGAGGGGACACCGTGTGACAACCCACCACCCCGGGGCTGGGGAGGATGATCCAGGGACACCACCACCGTACGACACACTCTAACGCTCTATGCGTTCTATAAATGAAGGAAGACTTTCACTGCAACATAGTAGTGAGAGCTATTATAACTCTGAGAGTGTGTACAAAATGTGCATGTATAAGTGTCCAAAATGATTTTTGCAGTTTGGTGTCTAGATTAGGCTTCATGTAAATGCTTCTTAAGCAGCAAGGAGCACAGATAAGTTCTTCAAGCAGTATAGTTGGAATTGTGTGTGACAAAAAAAGAGATGAAAGTTGAAAAGAATGGAGTTGCTGTTTTTGAAAGCTACAGCATTGGATACACAGTGAATGAAAAGCATCTGAAAAACAAAACAATCCACATTCCATCCTAATAAATTAGAAGGAGGAAGTCTACAAATATCTTTATACCGTTAGGTCACGCGCCGTTAGCCTAATACTTTGTCCTGTTTTTCTTTCTCAACATGTTGTATAGCCGTAATTAGATTTGTTTTTGCTTTTATTAAGCCTCAATAACGATTACAAATAAGGTGCATGAGGCAAAACGTACACACAACACACACTATAAGTGTGTATACCGTGTGTGTGTGTGTGTGTGTGTGTGTGTGTGTGTGTTGTGTGTGTGTGTGTGTGTGTGTGTGCGTGTGTACGCATATGCTATGTCTGTGAGCATGCACAATTGCACATGCTCGTGTGCGTGCGTGTGTGCATGTATGTGCATCAAAGATTGCATGTAAATGTACATTGCAATAAGCGCTTGCGAGCATGAAATGATATACAGTACAGACCCAGGACAGAGCTCAATTTGACATCACAGTTTCGCTGGAAGCTGCATTTTTTTAGCTCAGCCTACCTTTTTCTTTTTTAAATTGATATTATCCTCCTCTAATGTGGGCTTTATATTTGCATTTCCACCTCATTTCTGGACGGGCCTGGATCAATATGAAATCAATCATAATGACAGATAAGATGGCATATTTGACCAGGCTGAACCGGTTCATCCTGTGAGATTGAGCAATACATCAAACCATATGCAGCAACAGGACACTAAAATGACTTTTAATCAAATATTGATTTTCACCTAAATCAACTCCACAAAAACCCACCTACAGTTCAAGCCTTAAAAAAAAACTGCATCAAGTAATGCATGGCAATGCATTAACTGAACTCCAACTGGCATACTGTACTTTTCAAATTCAGGCCTTCAGATGCTCACTCATGGCTGGTTTGAATAAGGTGTCTCTCATTTATCCAATTATGTCACATTAACACAGCTGTACCTAATCACATCACTTAGTAAAATACAAAATTCCCCTCAAAATAAAAGGCTATCAACTATCAAGCAAATCTTTAAAATAATAATAATAATTTAATTAATAAATAAAATTATTGTTAGCAATGTGCTAATTTTAATATTATGAGGATTTGTTTACTTTTTTTGAAAATCAAAGTATATAATTTGAATTGCGTTGTCCTGTATAGCAAGGACAGATGGCATTGCATATTTTATTTCAAAGACATTTTAAAATAATAGATAGTATAGACTGGTGTGTTATATATTCTTAAATATTCTTCTGAAAGCACGTAGCACCGTTTTTGGTCCAGACATTGACAATGTTTGTTGTAACATTGGTAGGCCAACCTGGACTTTATTCATTAATTTGAAACTCATTCAAGTTGTAAATTATTGATTTATTTGGTCTGATCTAATAGGAGCTCTATAGCCAGGCCTACACGAGGAAAAACTTCGCCAAAAGTTTATTGTTATTATTTGTCTCTGTGCACTGGCCACATTCCATCCAATAGACAACTATAAACAAATCCATGGATGTTTAGGCCTACAAACAAGTACAAAAAAAGTATATGTCTCTAGCACTACACTGACACACACACACACGCGAATACAAGATAATTGCAAACGGACCTGTAATCGCATGTATCATGAATGATATCTCTCAGTCACTCGAATAAAGAGGAAAGATGTCTCCTTCCATTCTTGCCTGCGTGTGCCTTTAATTGCGCACGACACCGGGCGCAAGAAGACATTCATCCACAATCTGAGAGATGTCTCTCGACTCTCTCTCTCTCTCTCTCTCCACTCACCTCGCGTTGGTGCAGTCGTTGTACAGAGTCTCGAAGTCTTTTCTGGAGATAAGTTTACAGCGGTTGACCCCGGGCTGGATGGCGCCGAGCCCTCGGAGGATGCGGACCTGTTCGACATTGCACACCACCGGCGTGATCTCCAGCCGCTTCAGCTTGGTGTAGACCGTGTGCAGTCCCCCGACCAGGTGCTTGAGAAACAGGTCGAACGCCTGCGGGAGGCAGATGAGCTCGCAGCCGTCCACGGTGAACGACGCCACCTTGGCGCCCCTCAGCTCGACCATCTTGCACTCGTTGTTCTGCGGGGTGTTCTCGACGGGCGACGGGGTCGAGTAGACGGGCTTGCCGGGCAGCGCGCCGCCCGCGCCTCCGCCGGCCGGGTTCGGGATGCCGGGGCTGCTCGTGGCGAGCAGCTCCGATCGGAACAGGTTCTGTTGTCCGGGCAGGGGGGCTCCTAAGGATGGAGACGGCGAAGAAGTTGTCGACGGCGGGGAATGGGATGTGGTCGTGCAGCACGGAGTTGAGATCTGAGGCGGTGGGATCAGAGGAGTTGGTGGGAGCAAAGCAGCCGGTACGGCCATGGTCACCTATTAAGAGGAGAGTAGCCCGAAGTTCAAAGTATAAAACCCCACAGTCCTACAAAAAAAAAGTACGCTTGCCGAGAAACCCTAAATAAAAGGACAAAAAAAATCCACGGGAGTTTAGCTCCTCTGACAAGTTGGGGAAGTAAAAAGAGATGCTGAAAAGACGTGTTGAGTGAGGTTTGGGTCTGTGAGCGCCGGGACAATGATCAAAGATAGGAGGAGAGGAATGACAGGAGGAAAATGAGCTGAAAAGTGCAGCTCCGCTCTGTGGATGAGTTGTTGTTGTCACACGGTACAGAGAGGGAGGAGCTAGGGGACAGTGGAAGCCTTTGAAGAACAGATAGAAGACTGCTGTACAGAAAATGTTAGCCTACAGGTCTATTAATATGCTTTATCTCGTTTTTAACGCTAATGGGTTCTACTCCAGTTTTAAAAGTGCTCCAATTCAAAAGAAAAAGTATGAAGTATTTAAACAAGGCTGGCTACCCCTAAAGAAGGTGTACCTCTCTTACAAGGCTTATTAAAAATGAATTAGACGTCGCTGTCAAAATTAATTTGACTGAACTAAATAAACAAGCCCTCAACCAATCACTAACCCACACATGTCTTGTTATCAAACCAATAAAGCATGTGGACAGAGCTTAGTTGTGTAACTGGCAACTGCTCAGTGATGGAAATATGTCTGATATCAATGGACTTTCAGACTATTGCAATTTATGGGTAAAACGTTATTGCCTGCATGGTCTTTATATCAAACAGCACAGAGAAGTATACTGGATTATGTATGCAGCATGATTACAGTAATTGGGTTCGGCTACTTTTATGAATCTGCTATCTGTCACGGTTATTGAATATAAACTCAGATTATAGATACAGTAGGCTACTTCTGAAAAAAATGTAATAATTAAAATTTCAAAACGTGTTTAGTAAAGATGTGACTAAATGTTGAATTAAACATTAACACCACAATTGCAGATGATAGCGTAACGATTCAGATTACAAATGGTGAATTAGATTATTAGAGCTTATAGACTTTGGAATGAAAGATAATCAGATCGTATTACTGAATTTGAGCAACCCGGTGGTGGGTATGTGATGCAAACAAACAGCAATCTAACACACATTAGATTTGAAAAGTATTTTTTTCCCAATGGTAGCCTACTACTGTATATGTTCATAGGCGGATCAAGAGATAATGGGCCACTGACATCTCTCTTGTAATTTTTATCCCACGATTTTGTAACCCATTTTTCACCCCTGTGTCAATTATCTAATGTGATCCTGGACTCTACACACCCTCCGCCAACCTATAGTCCCCATATATGGGGGACAAGGGGAGAGCAACGGACTTGAACTCATGCTTTCTTCATGCCTGAGTGTCCAAGTTTCTCCTTTACACCTGACAGGGGGGAGTTTCCCTGGTTGGACATAGCGCGTGCAAAAGGAACACGTTATTTTTACGTTCATGTAAGGAATCTCAATTGGCCCCTGTAATTTAAGTCTGAGTCCCCCCACCCCTTTCTATAACGTAGGCTACATGTGTTAGGCTTTCTTTATATGATGATTGTCTTCTTTTTTTTTAAGTGTATATTTGTTATGTCTTTAAATGTTCTGATGAAATGAAAAAGGTGGACCCTGTTTTAGTGCTTAATCATGGTTCGTCCACAAAGTAACAGTTTTTGTATTGACTTGTGCTTTCGTCTGAAATGTACCCATTCTGCACACCGTGAATTAAAAATGTCAATCAATCAATCAAAAGTCCCATAATGCAGCCTGCAGGTATATGACTAACACTATAGTAACACTACAGTCAAGTGTTATTGTGATGCTATTGTATGAACGAGGAGGCCCCATTTAGAGACATCGGAGTAGATAACAGAATAACATTGTTATCTAATTCCCCCCGATTTATCTAAATGGATCTTCCGTCCTCATTGTTGTGTAATGCGTGGACATTAGAACGTCTAATGTTGTTTGTTTTGCACTTCCTCCCTCTGGAAGCCTGATGGATGAACTGAGGGTTCAAACACTCGCAGTAATGTACAGTATAATGATGGTTTAGGACTTAATTCTTTTGGACATTTGTCTGACAAAAAGTGCAAACAGTGACGCAAACCTTGTCACCGTTATTAACTTTACACTTTTGGGGGACCGCATCGCAGTCACGCGGAGGCTCAAGCTCAGGGGCTCCCCTAGCCCAGGGTCCCCCCTAGCTCAGGGGCCCCTGGGCCAGGACCCAAAAGGCCCATTGGATAATCCTCCCCTGTGTATGTTCCTGTCTTGTCCATTTCTATACTCACCACAGAGGCAAACACTGAAACCATGTAATATGCAATAAAGTATAGGCTATTACTTCACAGTCAATGAAACTGAACAAACATGTATCATAATGTAAGCCTACTGTAGCTGAACTGTTCCCGACTGAAGGAAAACAAAACGCTTAGATTGTTTACATATCACATCTCTGTGTTGGTGAGTGCTTCAAACACATAAGTGGTTTCCGTTGAACCAGACGGTTTTTCAACTTTATATGGTGTTGTGGATCACCAACTGTTTAAAAGCCATTAAAATGTTATGAAACTCCCATGAAAATAAACTATAAAATGGAAGACACCTTTCCTTTGAAAGTCTCCACTCTCTCCGCATGGAGTTAACTTTAGTTACAAAGCACATGCACTTTACACCCCGGACAGTGCACTGAGCTGTTGAACGGCTTTACTCCTACAACTGCCTTATTGTGTTCGGTTCCTGCTATGACACCGCTAGATATTGAAGTCACAAAAGGCTCAATTTCAGTGGATTTTCAGATATCTTCGCTGCCGGACAGAAACCTTATATAGGTTTTATGTTAGGAATGTTGAGTATGGGTCCCCAGCATGTATAGAAACTACCGGATGCTAACTTGCATATGTTGAGCAATTTTTACAATTGGCATAATATGTGACAATACCATTAACAACCTATAAATAAGGTGGGAGGGGGAATCAAAATGTCATCATGCTTTAAGTAGCATGTGATGTGTCAATTGTCAAACTAGGGGGGGTTTCATGATGCCGAATCCATTCAAAGTATTAGTTTTGCACAAAAACACTCCTTGGGCTAAGAACGGCCTGTTTCTACCTACTGGGGGACCCATACTCAACATAAAACCTTGGCATACTCAACATGTCCGGGTTCACAACGGGGCTCTATGGGCTGGCTACTAGACTATAAATATATACTGAGTAAAAGTAGGCCTACTTAAATTTTCAGAAAATAGTAGATCTACAAGCTCATAACGCATCATATTGTATCGGCTGTATGTATTGTATTAATAATATGGACAGGTGAAGGGGTATGTATGGGGGGTGGGAGGGGTCGAAATGTACAAAAGTAAGTACCAAAGTAAATGTAAATGTACTCAGAAGTTCCAAATATTGTCAAGTTAAAAAAAACCAGCAGATTTATACAAGCTCACAGCACGTCACATTGTAGATCGGCTTTCTTCAAATAGCCAAGTATTAAGTGGTCAATTTATTGCTTTATATTAAATACAATCTGCAAAGTAAAAATATAGTAAAAGCTGCCAATGTAATTATTTTGTAGAAGTAACAAAATGCTAAAGTAAAGTAAAAGTACCACAATATTGTACTGTGCATTGTAAGCACTTGTATAGTACTTGAGTAAATGTACTGACTGTACTTTGCACCACTGAGGAGCCAATGACCAGACCGCCGGCAGTGCTAATTGCTATAGTGCAGAGGGACTTGGGTTGAACTTGATACTAATGGTACTCTTAAATAAAAATGTATACATCACACAGATTAGGTCTTTTGATTAAATCAGAGAGCAGACCTGTGAGAACTAGCTGATACAAAAAAAAAGATATCCGGATTCCATAGTGTAAAAATTGCAGCGCACGCAGTGACATTGCAAAAAACATGGGTCATTCCTCCTGTGTCCTCTCTCCCACAAGACTAATATACAGTACACATGAGGGCTGATTACACATGAGAAACACCTGGGGAAGACAAGGACATGGAACCAAAACAACTAGAACATAACATAGAAATACAACACCTAGACGAGCATAAAGTACAAAGTACACACAACTAGATCAACTGCAGTCCATGGATGGATCACTGCAATATGCATCTACTATAGAACACTGTGGCAAATTTGCTGCATTCTGAAAGTTGTGGAGTGGTACCAAATCTGAGGCTGCATGGTTCTCAGCAGGAAACCGATGGATTGTGCAGTCCAGTAGGGAATGAGACATTACCCCAGGTGAAGGAGTTGTTAAGTATCTCGGGGTCTTGTTCACAAGTGAGGGGAGGACGGAGAAGGAGATCAGCCGGGGAATTGGAGCAGCATGGGGTGGTATTGCAGTCGCTGAACCGCTCACTGTTGTGACGAAAAGAGAGCCGAGCCAGAAAGGCAAAGCTCTCTGTCTACCGAGCAATCTTCGTTCCTATATACCTATGGTCATGAAGTGTGGGTCATGACCGAAAGAATACGTCTGCGGATACAAGCGGGCCGAAACGAGTCCTCAGATGGGTGGCTGGCATCTCCCTTAGAGGGTGAGAAGTTTCAGTCACGCGGCGCGAGAGACTCGGAGTATAGAGTCGCTGCTTCTTTGCTTATAAAAGAGACAGCTTAGGTGGTTCGGGCATCTGGTTAGGATGCCTCTGGAGGAGGAGACCCCCGGGCAGACTAAGGACCAGATGGAGGGATTACATCTCCACACTGGCCTCGGAACGCCTCGGGATCCTAATGTTACCAGTTACTAATGTTGCTCTGGAGAAGGAAGTCTGGAGCTCTCTGGTATCTTAAATAAAATGGGTATTTTACAAACTTGTTTGGTCTTTCAGCATACTTCAGTATTGTTTCAAATAAATGTTCAACACCCGGATTGCAACTTGCAACCAAGGGTTCTCTTTCAGCCTGCTGTTCCCATCAGTGGCCCAGCAGATGACGCTATTTCACCTTCTACCAGTCGCGATACATTACAATCTCAATGTGAGGTTTTGGGCAAACTTTATACTCGATTTTATTACCTTATTATTGGTAAACCCTTTCATGAACACTTTATGGTTCTACCGGTTTATGGTGCTCATAAAGCATAAACCATAAAGCATTAATTTCCGGTAACATTTGGGACCGGATTATAGAAAGATGGTTGATTTGAACAAAATGGGGTTCATTTACGGTCTTTAGAAACCAATTGCGTCACTTTGTCCATATTTTTTACGGTCTGTGGTTGCAACATGTATTCTGCACTGCTGAGAGGATCGTTGGTTGTCAGCTTACCACCAGCGATGGACCTTTACAGCACTAAGACAAAGAGATGGACCCCCCCCTTACCGCAGCAAACACCTTTTCAATATGCTAATATGCAATATCTCAAATCTATCGTCATCCGAAATCATATAAACACCACCTCCACAGATTCTTTACTGAAGACATCCAGCTACTCCAGCTGGCTGGCCCATATATCCATGATATCATAGCAATATCATGATACAAGACGATATCATGTAGGATTTGAATATCGTGATATGAAGTGTTTTCCTGGTTTTAATACATTTTCTATTTTCAAAAATGTTCAACAAATGGAACAAATTTGACCAAAAGTCGCTCGCCTTAAAGATGGAGTGCCACCATTTTTTTCCACCCTAAAACATGATCATCAGGTATTATTACAATATAAGGGGGAAGAACTTTTTCCAAAAAGTGTACAGTATTTGTTAAAATCATGCTTTTATGTGGACACGCCCACCAGTTCATTAAGTATGCCTGGTTTGCCTGGTGGGTGGTGATGGGTGGTGATCCACCTGAACTGAAGCCGCACCCACAGCTGTAGTTGTATGATAAAGGGGGAGGGGTTAGGGGAGGGGCTGATAGTGTGGTGTCACTATATTACCGTTTACTTCATTGGCCCGTTTGACTGTCAAGGGTTCAGCCTCCAGGAAGAAACCCTAAATACAAAGTTAATGCACCATTGCACATAAAAACGACTCCAGGGTGTCTAATGAAGTACTGTCACCTCATACTGTAGACACATGAAAAACTGTGGCACTCCATCTTTAACCCATGAGGAGGAACACACACACACACACACACACACACACACACACACACAGGGAGTCTGACCTGCCGTTGAAGGTGTGTTGGCCAGGCGGTGGCTCCGTCCCTCCACTCTTCTCCACAGTGGGACTGGCGGCCTACAGAGAACACACGACAACACAGACATTTTATTTTGTGTGTGTTTAATGAAGTACTGTCACCTCATAGACACATGAAAAACTGGAAAAATACAAAAATTGTGGCACTCGATCTTTAAGCTCGCTCAGCGGTGCCTCCCGTGGCTCAAGTCTACTTGAGGTGGCGCACCTCTGATGTTTTAACCGTTTTATGGTTAAAACGCTGAAAATAATTGGGATATTTGATTTTGTACATACTGTCACGCCCAACCCTAACCTAGATTCAGACCCAAACCCCCACCCCAGCCCACTCTCTGCATCATAAATTGCAATTGTAGTACTGATGAACTGTTATGTACTCATTGGATGATTTTTGAAAAATATTTTTTTTTCTATAATTTAACCGTTTATTTAACCGTCACTGGTTGTTGGTGCAGTATGGCTTACACACCGTGTGGTTTCAGTATTGTAATTTCAACATACTTTTCCCCTCTACAAAATAACCAATCTTCAAACTCACAACGGGTCGTGTTGTGAAGCACTGTGAGCTTGTACATCTGCTCTTTAAGCCAAACGTTCACCCCATAGAACAGGGAGTTCTGGGGTTCAAGTGGATAATTCTTAAGTTCAGTGAAAGTACACACCAAGAGGTGTTATTTCCACACAGTCTGCCTTTGCCTAAACACAGTGTGCACTCCTGTTGGGTGTCAGATCAGCTTTAAGATAAGCAGTGTGCCATTTCAAAATTATCATTCAGGGAAAGAGGTAGCTTGTAGTGTAAAATCAATAGCTGCTTAAAATTCATTGCCAGGCAATCCATTTGCCCTTTATGTTGCTAACCTTTCACTTAAATATGCACCATATTAAGATTTCATTATATACAATGAATGTCACAATAGTTTGCCCACTATTTCTCATGTTTGCATGGGTTAACTGCAAATCATTGGGCTTGTAATGTCTGAAAAATGACTCTCATTAACAGTATGCAGGAAAAAAAAGAAAAAAAGATATGAGCTTGAGTAGCCTAATAGGTATTAGGGAGCACCACAGGATGCATATGATGTTTCAGATACGAAGGGCTTTCAGCATGCTGGGTGGGCTCTGTGAATGACCCGAGTTATGAAAACACAGCATAACACCAGAATTATGTGTTTATGCAGATACAATTCTCTACGGTGCTATTTGATGATTTGTTCATTAAATGGACAAACTTGGAAGAGGGAGTACTCCACGCACTATTATAGTGTGTTATATGGACTGCAAAACCAAACTGTAAATTATATAAACTTATTTCGTAGTGTAGCCTAATGATGCCATTGAGCAGTCTGAAGGAGTTTGTGCATTGCACAGGAGTTCACACTATAAGGAAATAACTACCATGTTCTCTCTTTGGATATCGCAGGCGCAGCTACACAAAAAAATAAACGTTAACTACATGCATCTTTAACTACATAAAACGCTATATATACTTCGCTGACCGGGGTCCCGCAGGGATCTATACCGGGCCCCCTACTTTTTCTAATCTTTCTAGTGCCGATCGACAAAAATAGCTCATAGCTCACAATGCGCCGTAATGTGTAATTTTCAGCCAATGTCCACATATTATGACAGGGCACATGAATAGGGATGCCTCATCGTATCACAAGATTCTACATGAGCTTGAAAACATGGCCAACTACTGTTAAGTAATTTATGCATTTACAGTTTTCATAAAAGTGCATGCACTAATATGCTGATGAGATTGCTGCAAACAAATGACTACTGTCAGAATGTAATCACCCCTATATGATGTATTGCATCAGTAAAGTATTTGAAAATGTATGGATATGGGACGAGACTTCTGCATGATCAATGACACCGTATATTGTTTGATGTAATAATTTATTCACCCCATAAAGCTTTGATAAAACAATGTTGAAAAGCAATTTAAATTGAATTCATTTAAATGTCAATTCACATGGTTAGGATTTTTCTATAATTGGCTATTTAATTAAAATAATTTTCATAGTCATTAATACAGCCAGTAACTTGTAGCGCACTGACGTGTTTTAATTACATGGTATTAACAAAATTGATATGCTTTAGAAAGCATGGTGAATAAGAAATAATTAGACCAATCATACATCATCCCCTTATGGACATTAAGTGTATCACAATATAATTGATGAACTTAGAAAACGAGAAAGATAAATAACTTTAATTGTACAGAGTTGGGTGTACAGAGCCTGGAACAAAGAATCATACTCACGATGTATTATATTTCAGAGGCAATTCATTATCAGCAACATCACTTAGCTCTCTGTGCCCACCACTCTCCCCTAACCTATGATTACATGACATTTGAAAGCAGTGATATTGTGTAGTCTTTTAAAATGTCCTTTTACCTAGCCCCCATTAATCATCGAACCACTCTTTCACTCGGGCTAATGAGGGGAAGAGAAGAAGCGCGGGCTACAAACATAAGAATCATTTAGATGCTCAGAATAAAGCACTTATTGATCATGAATATTTGTTTCTTCTCCAAGGTTACACTGCCTTGACCCCATCTATCCTGAGACAGCGGTCCAATGCAAACATGCCAGTCGGGGTGAAGGGGAGATGTCAAGGTGCAACGCTGACGGTTGAGGGTGTGTGAGTTTTAGCCATTGTTCGTTAATTCACAACTTTAACCTTGGCGTCCCCAATTTTGGGCATGTCATTATAAAATACTAGAGCGGTGCCCATTGGGCACTGGCCTACTTGGAACGATGCAAGTTGGAAATGCATGCCCCACCCAGATATTATGTCTGTCTGTGTCCCTTTTATGCCCATATATGGAGTTCTTTGTCAGGCATGCACAAATATGGAGTCTATATGCAGATGTCAGAACATAATTGTGATCTCAGAACAGGCCAGCTCCATAGATCTAGGCGTGATCAATTGTCTAATTTGGGCCCTGCTGTCCAGAGCCCGGGCAGAGGCCTTTTGTGGCAGTCATGGACAACCGTGGGTCCGACTGACTCGACACCGGGCACTGACTGCACCATCTGTGGTGGTGTGGAACGCGTTTGAAGTCGGTGGGGCGAACGGTTCCCAAGTTACGTGGCGCAGTCTTGCATTTTAGTTCGATAATTTCAAACGTTTTTCAAAAATGTTCCAAGCTACAAGCTCACAACATGTTACATTACAATGTGACATGTGACAACAATGTGACTCCTGTAGATTGGCTATAGGGCTGTAGGTATAGGGCTAACAGTATAGCCTGCACTACTCCATCAAAAACTGATTATTGAGCATTTTGTGGAAGTTTCTCTAACCTTTCCAGTACTGGGTCCAGTACTGACTATAACACCAACAAAAACCTTTCAGTTATCTTAAAGCAAATTTGTAATCTAAACCTAATCTTTAGAAAACACCTTCGCTTTTTGCTTTACAAAGTGGTATTGGAAATGCTTCATCCATCAATGAATACAGCTACAACTACAGTTTCACGCATGCTGGTAATTGCGTGGTGCACGGAACGACCAAAGAAAACCACGGTAGGTAGGTATACAGGTCTGGGACAGGACAAGGTATCAGAGTTCATGCCATGAAGTCCACCACTACCTCTTACAGTAGTTCTCAACCTTTGCATATTTCATACTGTAGCAAAGCAAGTTATATGATACCCCTTTCAGACAGAGCAACAATGACATCACGCCATTATAATATGGGTAATTGCATACAGTAGGAGGTGGAATGGGAGTGAGTTCCAAGGGTGTTTCCCCTTTTGTCTAATCAAGGTGGTTCGGGAGTCTCTGTGATACTGTGCTTGGCAGCGTATCGAAGTTTACAGTAAATATGGACAATAGACATTCTCTCCAACTTTGATAAAGACAAACATGCCTTTTTAGCTGAGCCAACACAATGCTCCTTCTCGTTCACACACACACACAGTCACACACACACACACACACACACACACACACACACACACACACACACACACACACACACACAGTTATGTATAATACGAGCCCTCTGGTAATATAACTCCTCCAAAGAGGAGCCGAATAGAGCTCATTTCATTTTCAAAGAAGCCAGCCTCACAGATAGACCCACAATTAGAGCAGTCATGGCCCACAACCTCCCGCACTTCATTTGATGCCGCGAACGCAGCCTCCAATATAACCAGGGCGAGGGGGAAACAGAGAGATTTGTGGATATCTAAATTGCCATAGCAGAAACCTGTATAAACAGCGGTAATTACCGGGCCATTGACAGTCTCTCAGTGTTGTGCTCATTCTGCCACAGCCGCAGTGATTAAAATGAATCCCCATCGACTTCTCCATTAAAGCGCTGGCAGGAGCGATCCCGTGACCTTTCCCCATTGATTGAACATAACAATCACAATTCAATTGTAATGCAAAGAGAACATTTGTTATAATGTACACGAGATGCATGAGCCATTTCCTGGGTGCCGGGGAAGGGTAATCAATGGAGTGACTCTTGGCGTGATGCAAAGGGAGAGAACGAGGCACTGTGCGTTTGTGCGAGGCCCCTAATTCATACCACGCCGCGACGCATGATGGAGGGCAATGATATGCATGTAAACGCTCTGATTTCACAGGCGCTCATCGTTCAATAGGATAACAACAAAGCTTGATTCCTATATCCATATGCACTAACGGCCCCGACAAACACAGTTATGATTGGCAGCGACGTATACATTTACACACCGTCTTATATGGGGCTCCCTCCCTTCTTCTTCCCCCCCACCTTATTCCGTTCCTGATTCAATCTGAAATGAAAGTTTGATTCATACATCATGTTTGCGTCGGGATATCTCTCCCAGACCATCCTTCAGAGAACAGCGGCTGCCATCATTGGAGATACGGTGACTTAATATGACATACGACTTCAGAGACAACAGCCTGTTGTCATGACACTCCTTTAACCACCCGGAGGAAGAGCGAGCAAACCTGACAGACAGACCTATATATACAGTATGCATGATGCGCAACATTCTGCAAGGAATGGGTGCCATTTTTGTTTGTTTGTTTTGTTTTTTTATTTTCGATGTGGACAAGTTAAGGAAAAAAGTGTAATTATTTCCGACTATAGCTACTATAGCTAAACTCAACCAAGCGAAAAGATAACTTGCACGATCTGAGAAAGAAAGAAAGAAATAAAGGAAAAAAAACTGTCATGATAGGCATAACATCTCATCCCACTTTAAAAGCTGCACTTGATCATGTCTTTCACAAAACTGTCTTATGAAGTGTGTGTGAATGATGTCCTTAAGGGATTTCTTTTTAGAATCAGGAGATTATAGTTTACATGGACATTAAACAGATTAAACCAGCCGACTCTCTAAAGGCAGTTTATCTAATGGAGAAAATGTGGTATGCTAATTGAGAAATTCCGATGGTAAAATTATTCTCACTCTCTCTCTCTCTCTCTCTCTCTGCTGGAGGATTTCAGTTTGGTTTGATGAAATCAACTGGCTAATCACAGCCAAGCTGTGAGACATTGGCTGAGTGAAACAGTGTTTGCCATGCTAAAAGGTAATTGTCTCAGAAAACTTAATCGATGACAGATTCAATTCCATTTAGTAAATGTTTAATAAACGCTGTACAAACACGCCGGGCCTATCTCGCTGTGCTCAGAAAACAAAGGGAAACTTTAATTGCTTTAATCATACCGAGCTTTGACGTTGTTATTGGCCTTAAAAATAGCAGTTAACAGAAACTGTCCTGCAGAGGAAATTGAACCGCTTTTGGAAAACGATCCGTAATTAAGATAGAGGCATCCCGAGTAGCCATGGTCCAGGCAAAATGTTGTGACTAGGAAAAACATTCCAGGCCATACAAAGCTATTCAATTAACAGAAGGGACCCAAGGAAAACAACCTCCCTATTATGTATCACTTACTTTAATCAGATTGAAAGCGATTGTATCCCCTTTTTGAAGATCCCTCAACACAAACATGTTAATTAACAGATAGGAGGGTGGAAAGATGTATTTTTCATTAGTGGGAGAAATAATGCTCCCCTTTAACATCAAGGAAAATCAACTGCTTACTGCAGTTAAACCAGTCAGCGGTGTAAATTCCCTGCCAGCATTTTTATTTAAAACCTCATTAATGTGTTTCAGGCCCAGCTATAGCCCTGTACCTTTAATCTGCACTAAAAGGAAATAATGCGTTTCCTGCTTTATTTACCAGCCTTACTTAACAAGTGTTCCTGTACAATTAGAATTGTTAATAGATCTGGAAACAAAAGGACTTTGAAGGTGGGAAAGTGCTGACATTATTTCACAAGGGAAAAACACTCGAGAGGAAAGAAGAAAAAAAAAAAAAGAATCTGCTGTAAATGTAGTTTCCTGGAATGGGGGCTTACTGCGATGTTGGTCGCTCTCATTAGAAATGCCATGCACAGGACGTAAATCAGAGCCCGTAAAACATTTCACTGCCACACAACACTAAATTATACACTCGCCAGTTCGCCACAGTGATTGTGTTTAAACATTGTAATTTTTACTTTATTCCCATTAACTGTATGCAGAGTTTTACAATCCATAAACATAGTATCCATAATAAAAGTTAATAAATGTCAGAATTTGCATTTGGAAAAAAAACAAAAACATCTTGCTGCATTCTTTTTGCAAATATCAATCTATGAACCTTTCAAGATTTCATCAGGCAAAATGCTAATTGTACCTTTAGGAATTTAGGAGACAAGTGACACGAAATTAGATGCAATGTCCTTTGGAATCATGGAATGGGCTCTGCTGGACTGTATGAACTAAAGTGTAGGAGCGTAGTGGCGTTTGTGGTATTATTTCCATTCTATAAATGTATGCATCCTCCCTATTCTAGGCATGTCATTATAGGCCAACTCCCAGCAAAAATAGAAGAATATTTGTCTGTAAATAGCAGTTCTACAAGCTCACAACACGTGAGCTTGATATCTTTTGGCAAAGAGAGGACCAAGTACAGACCCCTGCAGGGGGATCCTGGTCAATGAAGTTTATATGTTTTAACTGGTTGAGCAGTTCTACATTATATCCATGATGAAAATGGACCGTTTACTAACACTGCTCAAATGCTTTGCTCAAGGGCACTGTGGCAGTATACTGTGTACATCATTTGAGCCAAGTGACCTTTTGAATAGCACTTTTTGCAAACTGTTAATAAAGTATTCAATTTAATCTTCATTAGCTAGTCCACGCTGCAGATGGAGACGGGTAGGATATTGGAATATGTTTATTTGCATTGTTTTAGTTTAGTCTCGCGTTACCAGACTGTTGCCTCTCGCAATTTCCAAATGCTTCCCTCATACAGTCTGGAGCAACGGAAGAGCTGTCATTGAGTAATATATAAAGCGGAAGTGCATGGAGCCTCGTCCCCACTTCCGTTTCGTCTTTACAGTAGCGCAAATGTATTCTAAAAGAAAAAAAGTAAAGATATTATAAAATATATTTTCGTGAAATGGCAGCTTCGGGAGGTGTAGTTTCAGACTCTAGCATTCGGAGATTGTGGAATAGTTGTCTGGCTTCAGGGACAAATTCACAGGAAGTATAAGTTCAAAAAACACTTGTGCAGTGCTGCCGGTGCGATATATGATATCTCTGTTTTGCTGCCAAGGGACCTTTTTGGGGGTCACAAACTGTAAATTATGTAAAGTACTATAGGACACCCTGACCATTGAGTTTCACAGCCATTGTTACAGTAACAGCTTAAATGTGTTCGGTTGTTCTCTTAGATTTGGCCATTACATATTTTGAGATATTAAAGAAGGAGTGGTAGTACTGCATTAAACAGTTTTACAATTTGCAAGGATTTTCTTGACCCCAGAGGTAAATTAATCCTCCAGTCTTTACAGTGCACTGGCCATAACTGAATAAATGTAAAAAGAAAACTTAGAAATAGTGAAAATAGCTTGTAGAGAGCTTGTAGATCGGCTATTTCCCCCGGTTTAAGTGGTTCATTCATAATGCACTGTATTTTTGTAATGTTTGGGTCCCGTGGAGACACCAAATGTGTCTTTTGGGGTCTCAAGCTGAACAGTATGAGAAACACTGTGCCACACGGTACCCTTTGGGTCAGTGTACACATGGCGGAAATGCACATCCAACAAACAATGGCTATTCATGTCATTCTTCATACAGTAAGTCCTTGAGAAGATTTGGAATGCACTAGTTCTTCCCATTTCCCATATTAATTCAAGCTCGGTTAAGATTGTACCATCTGGGGCCCTTGTACTGTACTAAATTATTGAGAGTTGATACATGACAACATATGTGCTGCTACTGCTAGAGTTCAATAAACAAGGATTTTATAGTTAACCCATTCTGACCGGGCACCCATTTTGGTGTTGGCATCATGTTATGCTTTAGCAATTGGAAAATAGCAGATCTACAAGCTCATAGCGCGCCACCGAGTGGCGCGCTACGAGCTTGTAGGTCTGCTATTTTTGAAAAATCGAAGAACGACTGAACAATTTTAGAATCTGATCTCAGGTCAGAATGGGTTCATCAGACCAGTGTGTGTCCAGTGGAAACCTCATATGAATCTGATCTCAGGTCAGAATGGGTTAAATGGCACATACAAATGCTGGGGAGGAACTCATTTGGGATTTCTAATTTGTGTACTTATGGAATAAAGCCCACTCATAATTGCCTGCTGTAATCGCCTCCTAGATACATAAATATGAGGATTTTGTGATTAACATAATGTGCATCTTCAGGGGGGGAAATTGATCTTACAACTGTAAGATGTCTTTGGACATACTGTACTGTATGTACATAATATTCTTTATTTGGTATATTAACTTGTAGCTGGTAGTGCAAGATTAACATTTGCCAATTAAAATAATTACTCCGCATCATTACAGGCTATATATTATGGTATTTTCCCTTTCAACAGAATGTCAATGTTTGTAATAAAACCTTGTAATGAAAAGCCTCGCAAAAGAAATATTAACTTTGTAATCCTTGTTTGGCTGACATTCAATGTCAGTGTATTTTTTTCTTTTTCTTTTTCATCAGGTTTGAGGGGCTGCTGATAAGGAAGGCTTACTGTAGCACAGAGCTATACCACACAACAGTGACCTCTACAGGGAACAATGATAAACAACAGGCTGAGACTCATGGGGGTTACACTATACTGCAATCTGAGAACCCATCGTCAAAGAATTAAGGGAAAAACAGTGCCCTCTTTTCCTTGAAATTTGACGTTAATTAGTTGACGGTGAGTCAACAGTCCATCTTGAGAGACTACACTTAGTGTAAATACCAGAACAAGTATCCACAGTGACTTACACATCTTTGATGTTTTACAAGTCTACAGCAGTAGAAAAAAGAACAAACTAATCTTGATTAGAGAAAAAACTATTACTAAATTAAGTTAATAACTGTATTATTGAGTAAAATATAGTTATATTAACCACTTAAGCCCTATACGTATACATGGTTGACCGGGGTATTATACTTCCTCCTGTTTTGCCTCGAACACGACCGCTATGGATCATGAGGTTAAAACTACCTAATTTGGCCAGTTATCTGCGTTCCAAACTCTTTTGTAGCAGAATAGGATGGCAGAAAGATTCTGGCAATGTGCGAGATGCAAACACGTGAGGTGGGCAACTGGGCAATGGTCAGCGAGCAGTGCCAATTCTCTCTCTCTCTCTCTCTCTCACAGTACTCACTCTGTTTGTCTGTCTCTGGCTGTCTGTCGCTCTCTCTCTCTCTCTCTCTCTCTCTCTCTCTCTCTCTCTCACTCTCTCTCTCTCTCTCTCTCATCTCTCTCTCTCTCTCTCTCTCTGTCTGTCTTCCCTCTCTGTCTCTCCCTTTGTTGATAGCTGAAGAAGACAAAGAACAATATTTCATGGTGTTAAATATATATATTTAAATATGGGAAGGTGCCAGGCCATGCTGGCCACAGCCGAGCATAGGATCAGGGAGGAGGAATGAATGATGCTCAGATAAGGAGGCAAAGTAAAGAGGGCAGACCAAACAGGAAAACCAAGAACGGAGAATATGTCATGGGGCGGTGCCTGTCTGAGCATGGAACATGTGTTGTGTGTTGTCGTCACTGTTGTGTGTTGTGTTGTGTTGGATTTACTTTTAAAAAGTTACATCATGTCTGCAACAACACTGTACATGCACAATAAAAAGAGAATATTGTGTCTATAAAGGACTTATTTTCATTTTGGTCCTTATTGTGATTAGATCAGATGCTGTGTGCGTGCGTGTGCGTGCGTGCGTGCGTGTGTGCGTGTGTGTGTGTGCGTGCGTGTGTGCGTGTGCGTTTACACACATTTACGTGCCAATTATGAAGTAGGACTTTTAGCAGCACATAAAAACACAACATTAACATAAACAGAAAATATCCGTTCACATCGTATTGCATACAGTACGTTACAAAGCATTGCCACGCCGCAGAGCAACCATTGTAGGGACGTGAAAGGATTAGCTGTGTAAGAGATGAGGCATACACATCCTTGAACCAAAGTGATCTCTGGCACAAATATAGCCTTTTACCATAGAAAATGTGTTATTCAAGAATAGGAACAAACTGAGTAATTTCCCCTTCTTTCCATCCAACGCAGAGTGGATGAGGAGAACACAGGTTATGTTGTAACCACGTTTTCCGTCTTTCTTGAGTTCCCCCTTCATGTATTCAAATTCAGTTCAGCTAGCATAAATTCCTCCCAAGAGGCCGTATTGTCCTTCTGTTTGTCCCCTGGGCTCCTCATCTCTCGGCAACATCTCGTCTCTACACACAATTTAGCCTAACACCTAGCAGACACACAGGAAAACCCACAGTGTCAATTTAACTCCGAGAGCCGTTCAAATGGATCAATTACCACTGAGGGTTTTACTGTGTGTGTGTGTGTGGGGGGCTCTCACAAACACTGCATTCTTTTTTAAATAATTCGAGGTGCATTAATTAAAACGCCTTTTTAAAGCTTCTTGCTGATTGTGTCGGTTCTTTAACGACTTTGTACAAATTATTCTAACGTATCTTTTTATTCCTTTTTTGTTTCCTCGTCTGCCCGGCCGGGCAGCCTGAAAACAAATGGACTGAATAGCCTTTCACTGCTTTTTTTTACCCCCGGAATAATAATCTTCTTTTGTGTTATTATTATGTGTGTGAAACAAAGGGACAAACACATTTTCCTCCCCGCTCTCTCTGTCTCATTGCATTCAAGAGGAAACTCAGGAGGAGGACGGCACAATTTTACACCGATGGCTGCGTCGCAATTGCAGAGAGATACAAATGTATGAACGCCATACACTTTCATAATAGCGTGGTCCGAATGCTTCAAAAGGCGCATAGGTTTGCTCTAGTGAACTTGAATGTGTGGTCTTTGGTGCATAAAGTAAGCATAAGGCCAACTCTATATAGCAATGAGCCCTTTTACTGAATAAAAATGGAGGGCCTAAGGCACTGGGGGCCAACACATTAACACGGGAGCAGGAGCGGAGTGGCAAAAATAAATAAATAAATAGAGTGTCAGAGAGTGTACTACATTATTTAACACTTTTAACAGCAATGGTTTTTTAGAACCGTGAAGGTTGTTTCCCGTTTGAGGTCATAATAAACAAATATTATTTTTAGGTTTTATTATTCCAAAACCGCAATGAATCTATAAGGCGTTAGGAAGATTGTATGACGTGGGCTTATACTTGTGTTGTGTGTGAGCTCTGATCAATTCAGATATACACACACTGAACCAACCACACACACACACACACACACACACACACACACACACACACACACACACACACACACACACACACACACACACACACACACACACACACACACACACACACACACACACACACACACACACCTTGTCATCATCACATAAAACACGTCTGTGGGAGGGATTCTGAAGTATCGCAGTATTATCATATCTATTCAAAGCTATAGCATGATGCAAATAGCCTCAATGACATGCTTGCCTCTACAAAACTCTCCCACAGGGTTCTAATAAAACAGCACAGAGTAGAGATGGAACCGAATGGACCCTACGGGGTCCGTTCCTTTTCCACTTCCACTTTCTTCTGAGCTAAGTTGACTTGAGGATTTCTTCCACAGCCCTGTGATCTGCGGCACAGACAAAATGAGACGCAGCAGCTACAACAGAACTCAGAGGCACACAGTGAGAGAATTCCCCGTTCCCCCCTCCTCCTTGAATAGATAATGCTTTTCCTTCACATTCCTTTATTCTTTCAAAAAGAATGCATCAGAGGGCCAAATATTAATTCTTCCCGTCATGCGGAGGAGCTATGCAAGTGGCATAATACTATACGACGAGCATTTGAATGATTAAGGGTGAACAGATGAAGGGGGGGGGGGGGGGGGGGGGGTTTCTTCTGCCACTTTGAAACCTTCTGCGGAGTTT
Source organism: Protomyctophum bolini (assembly GCF_963924005.1). Classification (NCBI taxonomy): domain Eukaryota; kingdom Metazoa; phylum Chordata; class Actinopteri; order Myctophiformes; family Myctophidae; genus Protomyctophum; species Protomyctophum bolini. The sequence continues at coordinate 8,307,331 of NC_137877.1, read as the reverse complement.
CTTCTGAGCAAACTACTCTCTCAACTTATTCCCCACTCCGCAGCAGGAGACGTGATTTTAAAAGACAACATTAATGAAAGCTCTGTAACAGGTAGAGACAGAGGGATTAATAGTACTCCTCTAAACACAGCAAGCCTCTCAGCCTCGGCTCTCACATGTCGGGTGAATAGGGGGAACACTGTTCTCCCCACTTCCCCTCCTTCCTCCCACCATGAATCTCCTTTAAAGAAATGCCAATAGATCTGATTGCCTGATACTCTCTCTCCTCCCCCCCCCCCCCCTCTGTCTCTCTCACACGCACACATGACACACACACACACACACACACACACACACACACACACACACACACACACACACACTCTCTCCCTCCCTATTGTGCCCCCACCCCCGCGAAGATGCACGTGTGGAGGAATCACTTCAAGGAATGACATTGACAGAGGAAGTGCTGACTTGCACCACTGTTTGTCTTTTGATGTGAGAGATCAAATCAATGTGCGCAGGCGTTCTCGGAGCAACGCGCTGCAGATTAGCATTAGCCCCGAAGGTGCCTGCTTTGCCCTCGATCATTAACGTTTACAACTGACTCTCCAAATAATCAGGATTTGCCAACGCCGGTTGCCTGGCTGCCACGGCGGCGGCGCACAAACCCCCCTCGCTGAGAAAGGCGTGATGATTCTATACGCCGTGGCGTTTGTTGAGATGAAGGGTAATGTAAGGTTGGTCATGATGATGAGACTAACACCTACATAATGTAAGGTTGGTCATGATGATGAGACTAACACCTACATACATAAGCCTACCGCAGAAAGGCCTAGGCTGACACTGACATTTGTTAGTGGTCGTGAGGAGCATTATTTGTCACTATACTAGCCCCGGTGTGCAATGGTGCCTTCACATGGAAAATACCACGATGAGATCTCCCCCCGCGAGTGCTTAAGGCAGATGGATTGAATCCTCTTGAACACTGATAAAGGTTGATTCCAGGTTGTGCTGACATTATTGTAAGGCGGGCTAATGCAGAATAATAATGTCATATTTTCCCTTGTCAGGCCAAGTCGTAAAATATATAACTCGTTTGCTTTCATCTTCCCTTTTTGCCTTCTTTGAACACACAGGCACCAACATTCATAGCTCACATGCGTAATTGTGGGATGATGATGATAGCTTATACTAGGCTAAAGACATTACGTTGCATAGGGGTGTGACGTTGGTTTTCAAAAGGTAAGGGCGATCCAGGGACGGGATTTTCGGACACATTTGAATTCATACTGTTTGTCTGTATAACTTCATGCTAATGATCAAAGTTGAGGGTGGAAAATCTCCCGAGTGCAAGTTATGAAGATGAGATGAGGAGAGAGAGAGAGAGAGAGAGAGAGAGAGAGAGAGAAAGAAACTGCTTTGCTATACCCTGCTTTGAACACTTTTACACTTTCCAACAAGCTTTGTTTTTTAATTGGCTGAAATTAATCTTAGGGATGTAGATGCCTGATTTGCATTCATTAAAACCCAACCAAAAGAAGTCATGCTTAATTCCAATCAAATTTGCTTAATTATGCATGGCGAGAGATTCCCAAATGAGCAGTGGATTTTTGTTAGTCCCTTTTTTTTTGGTTTCCTTATAGCAAATAAAATGTAATGAAGCTGTCTTTTTGTGTTTTACTGAATGCTGAAGAGCACATGAGGAGCACCTTGAGCACGGGGCTGAAAACAATATTACTGCTAAAGTAATTATAAGAATCTGCATTTTTCATTGTTAATTGTGGATGTCAGCATCATTAATTTTAATTTACGGCAGGCAATAAAATTAAGAATACTTTGTGCTGATGTTTTAAATCATGCCTGTGAAGGGGACGCATAATGCAACTTAAATCTCAAGTAGATATTGATTGGGGTGGATGGTCTTTTCTATGAATCTTAAACAGGCAGACGCTGGGAATCTGCTTGAGACTTCACTTTTACGAGTTAACTCCAGGACCAGATAGCTCAAGTGCAATACAATTAAAGAAGTGTCAGTTTACACGCACACACACACACACACGCATGCACGCACTCACACACACACAAACACACACACTCGCATACACGTACTCATTTAATCAGCATATTGTATAACGACACTAAGATGTTGAACCAGATAACAAGTGCCATAAAAAGGACCTCTGTGCTGTTTATTCAAACGCAATGAAAGGTATATAAACACCAATACCCCATATCTAACTTCTGTATGTTCTGCCTCATAATATTCAGAGTGGTGAAGCAGTAAATGTTATGCAAGCCGTTAAAATGTCAACAGATGGAAAAATGTTTGTTAAGGCGCTATCTCACTGGTTCCCAAAGACCTATTTGTGGGTCGCACACACATTTTTATGGGTCCTTTTTGAGTGGTGCAACCACTCCAAGGAACAGCTTTGTCCCTATGTGACTATGTGACTATGGGACTATGTTACTACCGGTATGTTACTATGTTTAGAGTACCAATAGGGTACAATAGGGTAGAGTGGTGCTGTTGCACCACTCGCTTCAGACTGGTCTGATTTGTTTTCTACATTTTGTTTTTTCTACAATATTTGTTTTGCAGTTATTTCATGAAGAGATAAAAGAAAAAATAGCCGTCAGGTGGAAACCTTGTTATGACCAAAACAGGTCCAATATGTGGATAGTGGGTTAAATTCAACTGATACACTTTCAGGCTGCAAAACAGCACCTTCTAAACAATCACTGTTGAAATGCTATGGCAGTTAAAGGTGATATAACTGTATGTGATTTGTTTGCTTGTTCCAATAAGCATTGTATAGTTCTATGCTCCCACAGCAATCACCGCTATAGATTTGTTTGTTCAGTAGCAGGCGTCTGCAAGTCTCTGAAGCTCTCCATACATTTTCATGTCAGGATACACATTTTGCCCAATCAGGACAGAGTACTCCTATAAGGATAGGCTACAGAATAAATGCCAATTGGAGTTCTCTCTCCTGAATGGACACACTTGGTATCCCGGACCTGAACAACTAAATAATTCGAGCGATGGGGATACCTTATTTATATTTAACTGTAAAGAAACAGGCACCACATGAAATCTCCTTTAATTTCCTATTTCACGATGTCGTCATGCTTTTTGGAAAATGTTTGATTTGATTCAATTGTCTGCGGGATTGTCAGCTCTGTTTGTACAGTTGAGTGTGAGCGGGGGAAGAGTTGGAGGCGCCGCACTGTACTGTAACTGTACTGTACTGTATGTGGTCTGTGGGGGATGACATTATGTGTTTCTGCTCCAACACTTGATTTATAGCTTCATTTGGACCGTGCTTGTACGAAACACATCCTGCCCGCTGCAGGAGCCTTGTAGTGCATTGTAGTCTGAAAACAAAGGAAGAGTAAAATTGATCTTTCTGGACACACACAAAATCAATGGATGGCTATTTCCTGTTCCATGGCATGTTAGTCCAACTGACTTGCTCAATCCTTGAACTTTCCTCGTCTCCTCCATCTGCTGGAATGGAAAGGTCCTCAGAGTTCACTGGAAAACTTTGGGATGATGTCATGTGGGATTCTTTGGCGCTGTGTGTTTTTTCACTCTTAGCCTATGACTCCCAAAAGCAAATATTGAAAGGAACTCCAAGTTCATGTCTAAGCTAATGTTTACTTGCTGCAAAAACTGACACTGACTACATTGAACTGGGGCTTATTACGGTTTGTTTTGTTATGTCAGTAGAGATCAACTTTGCTTCCGTCTTATTGACCGTTACTGCTACACCAGTACAACCAATGTATAACCCTGTTGGTATAATCCATATAGATCTGGGCTGTTGGGTGGGGCCATTACATACAGTAAACAAATGGAAATGCGTTTCAAAATATTTTCCAAAACTTTCGAAATGTTCAGAATTAGTTGAAATGTCGTCACAAATTTGTGCCGTCAACTTGTAGATGCTTTCACAATTCGTCGTACGACAAAGTATAGGGCTTGACTGAGTTGTTAGCACAGCTTTCAACTGAATGATACTCAAATAATGTGCCAGTTCCCAAAAGAGAAAGAAACCCTGCCTTTAATAAATGTAGCTTGGTGTAATTCTTTGGCTCTGATTTACTGAAATCCCACCACGTGTTTGACAGTTACTCCAGAGGACGTGTCTGTACCTGCTGTGCAACGCATTGTACTGCAAGGTGATTGTGTTTCCAGCAGAAAAGGTCTCGACAGTGATGTTCAATTGTTCTCTTTCCGATTGGCGACGAGCCAAACGGTTCCTTCATGACACACACGGAGCTGGTACACTATCAGCTCCACTTCTCCTCTTCCTGTCTGCTTTCCTGGCGGTGACTGAAGCAAGTCACTCTAATGCAACAATGATGGTGATTTCACTCTGCTTATCAGAGCGAGTAAGTACTTAAGCAGCTGCTTGTACTTTGATCCAATTTACTTCCTGAATGTGCGCTTCCTCACGAACAGTAAACAGGTTCGGCCCTATGCTGTCATTATAGTTCAAAGCCCAAAGCAAATAGTTCACAGGATTATTATTTTGATCTATTTGTGTTTGTGTTATCTTTTAGATTTTTGTTCTGAATTGTACAGTAGCCTGGTTAAACAGAAGTGAGTTAACCTGAGTGATGGGCCCTCTCGACAGAGGGCATTTTTCAGATACCAATTTGTGCTTTATGGCAGTGGCTGTAATTCAATACTGCCAACGCAGCTCAGGAGGTTGGGAGAAAAAGCAGTAAGTTGAACACCGCAACCTTTAACATCATTGTGTGCTTGACTCATCTCCAAGGACGGGACAGATAAAAGATGATCAGTAAGAAAATTGATAGCACTGATTTAATAAACATCCTCAAAATGATCCCCGTGACCTGCATGTAGCAGCGGCAGTCGCGCGCACTTCGCCTAGGTTAAAGAATCAAGTGGGATGATTCATTTGAGTGACTGAGGTAGTTGAGTTTGATGGATCATTCCTAAAAGCATCGTTGCTAATCTCCGGCTCCTCTTTTTTTAGGTTATTCACAGATCAGTGAGTTTTCCGGCTAATCCTGGACCTGACGCTGCTCTTGTCTGTGTACATGGTATTCATCATGCGCTGACAGGCAGAGTCCTTCAGACGACAAATAACCTTCAGAGAGAGAGAGAGGAGGCGGGCAAGCAGTAGGTGTGCAGTTATTTTGGATACATTTCACAGTGGAGTAGGAAAGGCTGCATGGGGAGATGTATGGTGTCCTTGTTGGGCGCGGAGAGATGGACCCTTCTCCGTTTCCTGGCATAATCATTCTGAGCCTCAGCCATGCCTTCGACAACTCAATCAGACAGCCCTCTACCTGTAAAGTGGCTGGGTTGATTTGATTGCCATTTTTATTGGATCCCGGCCACATAAATCAAACCAATGGGGACGGCGGTACAGACGTGACCACTCGTCATTCGCTAGTAGCCTTGGAAACATTGTTTCGGGGGCCGTGTGGCTGTCACAGGAGGTAAATCAGGGGTCTGAAGTTTCTCTCCTCCGACACCGGAGCATGGAGTTAAATCATCTTGAAAATTGATGTCACTATGCCCAAGTGTTTTCACCTATCCCTCGGATAGAGTCCCATCAACTGGTGACAATGTCAGCACTTTTGCCCTTCTCTAAAAGAAAAAAGGATGTTGCTCATCTTCATGCCTATATAGGCTTGTTACGGCATTCATTATACATATTTCTGTTTGTTTGTTTAATTTTTAATGGAATGTTTCCCGTTGGTAATCTTGGGGATTTTAATGACTTCAAAGTGTTACAGTGCTAGATATGCAATTAACTCTCTTTCAGGAAAGGACTTACATGCAGAAAAGCCTGACCTGTATTGCCTTGGACGTAATTAGAACAACTGATTTTGGAAGGCAAAGCCTGTTTGTACTGTGAAAGCAAGGTATACTGCAGAAGATTAGTATATCGTCAGTGTTGGGCAGAAACCTTGTATCTCCCATGTTTCTTTTGTCTTTTTCTTTTCATAAACACCATATTTTATACTCCATCATATGACACTGTCGCTCAAAATATATCAAATATTTCAAATTTTCACCTATAAAGACATGCCCAAAATAAGAACCCCAGGTTCACAGTTGGCCGATCTGTCATTATAGGTTCTACAAATATTTACAGTAAACCACTAAACAATATCTACATTGGATCCATTGGAACACAGGTTCATCATGTTTTCCATTTAACGGATTTGGATATACAAGGTTTCTGCCCGATAGCGATTACTGTACAGAACAGTGGCACTGGCAGTGTAAACTAAAGGAGTCTGTCTGAAAGCTCCATGTGTTGTACACATAGCCAGGCACTGTCTGGTAAGCAATTTGATCCAATGTGAACTGATTAAGTCTATCATGTCCACCAGCGCTTACAGTGGGAACATATTAGATTAAATACAGGTAGCTAATTTCCTCCTCTGCATGGGTGAGTGGGAGTGTGAATGAAAGTGATGTAAAATTAATTTAGGCCTCTAAAAATGTGATCACGCCGAGGCTATTTTGGTTCTCTCCCGATGACAAGTAATAGTAGGGTTTGTTGCTTTTCCCAACCTCGCAGTATTATAGCAACCTTCGCCTATGGGGGTTTCAGGATCAATTTCATTCAGCATAAATATCACTTGATCTGTAAAACAAATTAGAAACAATGAAAGCCATAAAAATGCACCCTATAGCTCTATTGAGATGTCCCTCCCAGCCATGTGTCAAGACGGGAGACATTAATGATACACCCGAGGAGAGAGAATTACCATCTAGGCTACGTCCGAACCAGTAAACTGATAAACAAGCTGGCCGTTAGGAGTGGGGATGATTTGAATCAACAAGGGTGAACAGATATGGATACTCCGCGCATTAGTGTTAATAGGAATAGATTATGGAGGGATTTCGTGGAGTGACCTTCAGTGCACTAATTGAAATAGTATTCCGAGTCAGCAGTGGAGTAATCAACTTAAACACAGAATCATAAATCATCATGAATAGCGCTGTCACAGCCAAGCCATTAGCCCCCGTGTTTTTTCCACAGCAACCTCATGAAAATATCTGCCACACCGATCCGTAGGTTAATAGGAACAGAAATGGCATTTAGAGTCTATTTGGATCAAATGCACTGTGCCGAGCTCGAAAGTAAGAACTTCGCTAATTTGCAGGTAATGTGAATTGATGTAGTTAGGGGTTGAGGATAGTTCACACTGCTAAAGTGTAACTCCATGGAAGGAATGTGAAAGGCAATGCTGCACATAATACATGCTGGCTCCTGTATATTAGAGCCTGATGGAGCTTTTATCATAACAGGGGTGCTTGACATGTCTATCCTTTGTGTGACCATGGGGCCCAGAAAGTGCCTCTGTGTGTTATCAGGCCGGGGTTAGGTAATCATGTTGGCTTAGAGTGACCTTTGTCCCTTGCTATTAATTATGGCTGGCAATAAGGCAATAAATTGCAAGACCTTATAGTAGCTATATGCTCACATGCCCCAAGACTACTGTAAGCAACACGGAATGTGCCTTCTGTATGGTATTGTGCACAACAAGGCTGTATGGATGTACACTGGTACTTTGCTCATAGTATGCTTAAGAATCTTAGTACTAGTTGTTAGTAGCCCACTCGACTCTGCAGTGGCAGTGGGTTTCAGAATTTAAGGATGGATGGATAATCCACAAAATGCAGCTTTATTATTATTATTATTCATTACCACTCCACTCTTTAGTATGCCACAGTTCATTCTAGTACTGAAACAAGAGCGCTTTGTCAAAGTTTACAACATCTTTATTAATATCAACAAGTGCTCTCGGAGTAAATAGCTTTTTAATTGCGAGTAAAGTGAACGAATTAGATACTAAACAGTCGGTTAGCGTCAATGAAATGTCTTTCACACAACAATACCCAGCAAACTTGTCAGAAACGCTGATAAGAGGGCCGATCCTGAACGCTTACACGGCATTAATCAAATAGCAGGTCTAATTAAAAGCGCTTTAAACAAAGCTTTTTTTTCTCTAAATGTTGCTCAGGTATGGCAATAATTTTTGATCAGCCAAGCCTGGAAGACAAATAATTAGAACTGCCACAGCGGCCTGATGAGTGATGTCAGCATCTCCGAGTGACCTTCCCCTGCTAATTAATTTTCATTCCAGGGGAAAAAAGACCCCGTTGTTGCACATTATTAATTGAGTTCATGAAAAGATGCACCTGATTAATTTTTGTTGATAATACTTGTCATTCTGGCCACCGTTTGTAATCATTTTATGGGTTTTCTTCTTAGTGTTTTTTCAAAGTTGATCTAAGTCATCTTAGCTGAGAGATTAATTTGTCCAAAGGCTAGCTGCCCTGGTCCGAACAGAAAGCAGGTCCCCAGTTTATCACACTTAGACGTGTGTGACACACACATAGCTTCTCTTTATCAGTGCTTGGGTATCTGAGATTGGAAAGATGTTGACTCCTTGATTTAGCTTAAAAGATATATGGCTGGGCACTGTGGCACAATCCAATATACCAGAAGGTTAAATTGTAAATGGAAAATCATTTATTCATCTCATCCGGCTACATAAAGACATTTCTATACGTCCGTTGTGTTTTTTTACAACTTTGGATTGAAGATCAATAACATTTAAATTAGCAGGTAATTAAGTGCTCGATCACATACAAGTACACTTCTATTTAGCCCAGAGTTGCCATTTTTACTTGAAATCACACCCCAGTGTGAAGTGAGCGGTGCGTTCCTATGGTCATTTTCCGACGGAGCATTAGTCCGACATGCGGGAACAGTGGTCGGACTAGCGCTGGAACATGCGCTGCTCCCGTGCTTGTGGTTAGGTTAGGGTTTGAGGTATAGGTTGTCGGCTTAATGACTGTCGGACCAATAATAGTGTCGGACCATTGCAAAGCGCTTTGACTATAAGCACGTATAGCGCATAGAAAAGCGCTATAAAAATGCAATTCATCATTATTATTATTATTATTATTAACTACTTAATTAGCCAATTGTACATACCCGCTTGCTATTGTTTTGTGTGCCGTTATAATTGTGTTACTGTGTGTTTCTTGTCGTTTTTAATCTTGTTCTGTGCAGCACTTTGGAACTATGTTTTGAAAAGCGCTATACAAATAAAGTTCATATCATATCATAACTCTGGCATGGCATTGCATTATTGGGAAGCAGGGTATATATCGGCAGCCGCAATGCCAACGGCTTGCTACTTCTTGGTTTACCGGTGTGCACAATTACCGGTAAACATTTGATTAACCAACACCATCTTCCGACTCCCGCACCAGGAACATCTGATCGACTATGTCGTAACTCAAAAGAAAGATTGAGGCATGGTTCTGATCACCAAGGCCCTCAGAGGGGCTGACGATTGTTGGACTGACCATCGTCCCAACTTCTCCTCCATGCGAATTTGCCCGAAGCCAAAACCCAGACTGCATATTGCAAACCCTCCCCCAAAAGAAGTTTGATGTCTCTGCACTCAAAGATCCAGACACCTCGTACTCAATTCCGTTCTTCTCTGTCTCAACGTCTCCTGGACATCAACCATGACACCACAGAGCCTGAGGCCTCTAGGTGCGCCATAAAGAATACCAACTGCTCACGAGACCTTGTGAGGACTTGTGAAACGGCCACCGTCAAGATTGATTCAATGACGACAACCTTGCAATCCGTGATCTCATTGACCAAAAAACGGAAGGCTTGTTTAGCATGGGAATGCATGGGAAGAAGTTCCGAATGAGCCCCTGCATCCTCAGAGTTCTACTACAGCAGCACCATGGAGAGTGTTTCTGACAAAGCGGCACCACCACCGCCTGGTTCGGAAACTGCACCCAGCTGCGGAGAGTGGTGCGAACAGCACCAGGAAATACATGACAGATGTTGCGTGGCTAAGGCCAAAGGTGACATAAGGGACATTCATGTCCTATAGCAGCACCACCAGACTGCTGAACAAGAGCTGAGTTTGATGCACAGACTGAACTAATTCATGTTTGAATAGGGACTCCTTTATATTTATACTCGTGCATACAGTACATTCATTCATGACCTTTATTTATTATGCAACTACAATTGTCATATTGGGCTATATCTTGCGCCAACCCTTAACCCTTATCCCTAAACTTATTTGCAATTTTTTACTATTTTATAAAAACCTTTTAAAATAGTTCAAATAGCTGATCTACAAGCTCACAACGTGTAGATGTTGGACTGGCCCCATGAAGTGAACAGAGTTTCCGTAACTCTGTCTTACTCTATGGCTCATATAAGGAGCTCCGGCCGAGTCCACGTCAACCATGACCATGTATGGACTTCCGAGTAACGTCCACCGTTATGTCCGTATAATGAGTGCATGAACTGCTTGAGTAACGATGGCGAACTATATTCTTTATTCGAATCACCATTAGTCTTCCTGGGGTCCACAGAAAACACCACGACATAAAAACAACATACAATACACAACTACTGACACTGACCATTAAAATGCCAAAGATATATAGATAATATCAATCACAAACAAATCACTCAGCTCCATATATGGGCACAAAGGGGGGACACACAGACACACAGACATGATCTGCTAGGTCTCATAGTATAAGTGCTCACTGCATTCGCAATAACGCAACAACAAGGGCATCCATTATACCGTGCGAACTTTTACAGGAATAGAAAGACTGCAGTTTCTATTATATTAGCTTGGATTCCCCATCGATGATCGCGCTGGTAGGGGGGTGTTTCTGAACTTTTCAACTAGGTTGAAAATGGGTGCTAAAATATCGTATGCATTATAAGTGCCTTAAAACCGTTGAAACTCGCACACGAGTTGCAGGCCAGCTGTGAATAATTTAGTCCTCCCTTAATTGCTTCTAGGTAAACGACAATATTTAGTCTATGAGTTACACCGCACAGGCCTGTGTAAAATGCTTGGTGTAGCATTACTCTCACAATGTAGGCCTACAGTACCTTAAAGAATAAGAGCACAAAATAGAGAAACTAATACTTTGTTCGCGTGGTGACGGATTTACGGTCCACGCGAGTTTCCTGCCAGGAAGTGCAACAGGAACACCTTATTATGTTGGATAATGAAGTTGGGGAAATCAGGATGGTAGCAAAGAGAAATAGAGAAATGGAATTTGCTTGACAGACGGCAGTGCAACTGCGTTTGTGTCCCGAAAGGCGTTTGGAATTGCGTTCCACAGAGGCCCCTGAACATGTTATTCCAATTTGGGAATGACTGGATGTTGTGTTCATACAGTAAGTATAGCTAAATATAATAATTAAGAAATAAAAACCCACCCACAAGCACAAAGGCGTAGACAATTACAGGCAAACGGTATGGAATATGAAACCCTGTTTTGAAGGTCATTATTGTCACATGACTCACGAGACCTGCATGTACTTAATACTTTCAGTATCAAACAGTGACATTTGCGGCGGCCCTATGGGTGGAAGTGAAATTACTTTTGGCACTGAATTGTTCTCAATCGTCAAAATGGTTATTTAAAAATAGCAGATGTACAAGCTCACAGCACATCGCGTCGTGCAGAGCTGTGAGCTTGTACATCTGCAATTTCTTTGTGTTTGAATTGTATTTATTTTTTAACACAAATCTTCTCTTCTGGGGTGCCCCTGGCAAAAATCATATTCAGATGGGGTGTCCATGGCCATTAATTCATGTAATCTTTTTGACAAACAGCTCCCTCCTGCAAACTTGCCAAATTGTAGGTAATCGAAATGGAATATGAAAATATTTACCGATAAACATCTTGATCACAATTAAGAGTCAAGAGAGAGAGAGTCCAGAGAGAGAGAGTCATCTCACAATTTGTGTGAGTTTGGGACAAATCTGAAAATGTGTATTTTGAAGAAAACACAAAATGCCAGAAAATCGATTCAAGTCGACATGGAGGTGGCCTCTGTGGAGTTTGATTGTGCATACAGTTCAAGAGTTATATACAGTATGTCAAAAGTTCAAACGTGAAGCGCTCTGTAGTTATAGTGCCAAAGTTACCGTGCCAATCGGCATGCCCAAAGCCAATTTGTCATTGCGGATGCCATCCAGATTATTTCCCATGCATAGAAAGGCTTTGCCACTGATCACATACTTGTTATTTATGCAGCCTCAATCGCAAACTGCACAGCTGGTAACTATAGCAAAAGATTGAACAGAAAGGCCACACCATGTTTATACTAGGACTCTTTGCTGCCATAAAACGTTTCATTTGTTGTGGTTTTATTAAAACAAAAGATAAAGTTGCTATACAGAATTACAGACTGTTGCTGGATAGTAAAACCTGATTATACTTGGTTGGCTGCACATCACATCATATCGCTCGAAAATAGCGGATCTACAAGCTAATATAGTATAGACGATCTTCAAGGCAATTGTCGATGTCACGTAATAAATATTGTCGATTTACCGCACAAGCTGATAGACTCATCATCTGCTATTTTCGGTGTGAGGCACTGGCACACGTACAGTATATATATCCAATCGTATATTATGGTCAGGAGGTGAACGGACACCTGTCCTCGCCCCTCCCAGTACGTGAGCTGCGGTGTTCCTCAAGGAAGCACACTAGGGACTTTACTATTCCTAATATACAGTACGTGAACGACATGACATCAGCTTGTGACTGACAACTGCTCTCATTTACGGATGACCCCGGCTTTCCTGGTCTCGGGCAAGGACAAATTGCAGATGCACACATGGCTTTCTGACAAGAAACGATCGCTATACACCTGGGTAAAGCTGAATCCATTCTCTTTGGGTACAATAGAATAACTCATTCAAGGGTACTTATGTCTATGCAGTATGCATGCAACTCATGGTACCATAGCGCCACAAAGTAGGCCCTAAAAACATAGACATCCCATGATCCCAAAACGGTCAGAATACTGCTTGGCCTTACTCCTATACAACTCACCTTACCCATACTCATTGTGCTAGGTTGGGGTGGCTCAGGGTAGAGGACAGAGTACAGCAACTTGCAATGGGCCTGGACTACAAGATATGCTACACCACAAAGACACCCATGGACCTAAAACGTCAACGCCGTTCACAGCAACACCACCACGTTCAACCCAGATTTTGGCTAAAAAAAAGGGGTTAAATTCGTTCTCCTCCTATGCCACAACAATGTGGAACGCCCTACTAATAGTCGTAAAGGAATGTGAATCGCTCTCCTTCAAAACCGCTCAAAGAGCACTTACAGGTGGCTGCAATTTGAAACTGACTCTAGCAAAAAAGTAAAAGTCTCTGTGTTATTTTTTTTGCAAACTGGTAATAATGTATTCAACCAACCACTTCAATTAAGTTGATTGGTGACTTGGCAACTCCTTGAGTTAGGCGTATTTTCATGGATGCACTGATAGATCAGGATAAGATCCTGGAGGGGACAGGGAGCTAGTGCAGTGAGTGTAGGACGGGTGTGATATGAGTGTTTTCACACTCTAATCAGCAATGGCATCTTGCCAGCACTGTTATAGTTCTATTGAAGCTTCTGGAATCTGGAGACTCCTGCCAGGGATCCAGATTAAAAGGTGTGTGGCAGTTACAGTAGTCCAAAGAAGACAGGGTTAGAGTGGGAGGGAATTTATTTGGAGACGTTCTTGAGGTGTATATAAGATCTATATTCCACAGCATTTGCTGACGAAAAGAAGGCAAACAAATAGAAGTTTCTTTCAGACGTCTATTTTAGTTTTCACCTCAACCACTTGAATGCTTAAACGGTGGGTAGTAAAGTTAAAATTCAGATACTTCCCCACTTGGCATGAACGCACCACGTATAACTGCATGCAGTGTTCCAATCACTCAGATGTCTATTCCATTTCCACCACACATTTACTTTGCACATCACACCAATACTGCTGTGATTTTGTTTATGCAAGTTGGATAGTGTCGACTACTAGAGAATTTCATGACTGACATTATTGTAGCAGCACCACTGTTATTGTTTTACTGAAAAAGATATGTTAAACAAATGCAATATTTATCAGCGCTTGTACTATCTCTTCCTGCCTCACACAACCAACTGCGAGCCAGACTGCTTGCCGTTTATGCTGCTGTTTGTAGTCTCCAAGCATACTGTAGTATGATAGCGTACAAAACATGACTCCAAATATTTTATGTCCCCAACGTAGTCTAAGGAAATTAAGTTTGGAGCATTACATTACATAAAACCTGGGGGAAAAGATCCGAGGCAAGATAATCAAAATGCAAAGAAATAAGTATTTATTTAAAAATCACACACGTGTGAACTGAGTGCCGGGTGCAATTCCCCCCCCCCCTCTCTCTCTCTCATTAGAGACACAGCACTACCCCTCTCTCTGTTTCTGGCGCCCCCTACTGCTATTAATAAGTCACATACTCGTGCTCATTGACCTACACAAACAAACAAACAGGTACATGGACATTGCTGGTTGTAGGAGTGGTTGCACCACTCAAAAAACTAAACAGACAATTGTGCTCTGAACAATGACCGAAATATGTTCTATAATGAATTGCTTCCTAAGCCATCACTATACATTTCAGTATCCGCCATACTGCTTTGTTATATAGTATCTATAAAATACTCCGGAAGTAACAATAACAGAGAAACGATTGAAATTGACCTCAGAATGAAACGAGAGCCAGATTACAAAATTATAAACACACTTTCGTCAAAAAGTATCATATGGTACAACAAAACAAACTAAAGTTCTCAAGTTATATAAGCACAATATTTCTCAGTAGAGTATACACACATACACGCACGCACACTAATCTGCCAAGTGACCAAATGCAGTGATCCCCCTCTAAGACCCAGCATTGCTTTTTAGCAACAATTTTATTTTAATTAATTACTAAATTATTATTTTTTTTTCTGTTCTTTTTTCACCTAAACGTCATCAGTGATGTTCATTGCAATGCCATTTCAATGCCATTGGTCATGATATTTGCATATAAACACCCCCCACAGAGGCTGAAATTCACACAAATAAAAAAAGTATGTTCAGGCAATTATCCATCAATAGGCGATCGTAGCATTGCACGGAAGCGGGGATTGAACCCGGGGCTCCCACTTGACAGACCAAAGCGCAAACCTACCGTGCCAATAGGGCTGAGCCAGATTGGCAGGGCTGTTGTGGGCTGGGTCTTGGCTGGGGGCTATACAATCACCCCCCCCCCCCCAGTCTTTTGAAGCGCGTCCTCGCACTTCTCACTTCAGACCGCCGAACACGATGTCCCTCATGTCCCTCACACGAGGACATCACGCTCCACGTCCTGCCGACTACGCCAGATGGTAGCGGGGATTGAATCCGGGGCTCCCACTCGCCAGACCGACACGCAAACCAGCCCTGCCAATCGGGCTCAGCCCAAGGTTTACCCCGAGGACCTCGGGCCTCCAGAGATGATCCATCTACATATAGGTAGACTAGCATAGCTTCCTTCTACCTCCAATACCACGTGACCATGCAGGCTCTTCTGAGAGATCCTTGGCTACACAACACCAACAACGAGGTCTCAATTTGGCAAAGTTGTCGGTGTCAAATTGAGAGGATAACTAGTCATGATTATTTCACAAGCCGTTTCCACACTAACAGATAGCTGCAAATGTTAACAGTCACACAGGCTATCTTTACTTTATTCTAGGTAACGCGTGGTGTTGTTTATATAAGGTGCTGTGGGCAACTACTGATGAACGCTGATGCCCTTGTTGCTACAGTACATTGGAGGATTGTCTGAAGGAAGTCAAACAAAAAAAGAGATTAACCAGTGCACAAATGGTAACAACGAGTACAACCTTGAACCGCTTTGTGAGTGGACCATTACAGTATTGATTTTTGGTATGCTGTAATCAGGTCTACTTATGTATATAACCAGAAGAAAATGTGCTTGATTCCATCTGGCAAAATGTATTTGGTTGAGCACTACAGTGGGATCTCCTCATAATGTACGATGACAGCACCCGGTTGGCCCTATCAAAAGCCCAAATATGTAGAGATGGACACGCCCACTACCTTAACTGATTAGTTGTAATGTACAGATTAGACAAGTACATCTTTTTAAAGAGCTACTGTAACAGATCAAATCAAAATGTCCCTTTAAGTTAAATTTAAATCCATGTATACTACATATTTTTATACTACATAATGCTTAAGAATGGGCCGTACTGCATGTTGTTTACAGTCGGGTCCCATTAACCTAAGAACCTCACATTTCAGAGGTCTTTTTTATTATGGAAAACTCCTTTACAACAACCAAAGCCTGCTATAGCATGATAAGCTACAAAAAATGTAGGCCTGACTGGCGTCTCAAAATTCATTTAGAATTACTAATGTTAAGACCATTCTTGCTAATGAAAAAAGTGCAATTTACAGTATCTGTAAGAGACTCACAGTCATCTTTGAAATGCAAGATGTCATTGAGCCGGTATGAATGCATGCGTTAATGAACACATCCACAATTCCTGAGTATTGTCCCCGACAGTAGAAAATGACGTGAATAGCGTGCCTTGTCACTGTTGTGAAACTCTTAATAGATCTATAATTATACTGGGCAAATTGTTGATTTCCCCCCCCCCCCCTCCCCTCTCAGTGGTATTTGATATGCTCAGCAGCACTATGAGATGAATTAGGACTAATAAACAGGTCTCATAATTCTGTCTCTAATTGGAGGATCATTATATCTCTTCCAGAGAGATGCCCACAGCTAAAGGCTTTAGCTGCACTATTTCAAACAGGACACAGGGCTTAATGAATACTCTTGTGACTTCACACCGTCTTGAACAAAAAGAGAGGCCCATGTATGTTAATCATAGTTTCAGTTAATTGTTGGTTGGAGGTTTGGATAAACCATGATTTCCTACACAATAAAAAAATCCTTGGTGTTTATTTAACTACACCCAGCAAGGATGGATGGAACTACAAATGGAACACTCGGCAAGCTCTATTTGTATTTCTATTTAAATAAAAAACGGCGCGAGAGTGGTTTGCAATGATCCACAATAATTGCGGTGCAGATTTACGGTAAATGAGAAATTCACCTCAAATTCCAAAGTTCCTATCAGTATACAGTCAGTGTTGAGGAGTATCTGAAGGTGGCACGCATACGCGACTCATATTCTGCTTATAGGAAATACTGTATTTATGACAGGGGGCATGCTGCTGATGACTTCGATAAAAAAGAAATATCAAGACAGTGCTATGCAATTTTTTTTGCAAATGTTTTACATGGTCCTTACATGCACGCTTGCGCGTCGCCATTAGAGCGAAATAACAGGAATAAGGGGAGCAAATGTAATGCACGCTCAGGGAACGTGCTGAAATCTCTGGGTGCCATTTGGTCCCATCAGCGTGGCTGATGGAGTCATTAGAGAGCTTGCAGCGGCATGGCTCTGGGGGTCTCTCTCTCTGCTGTAAATGGCCTCCATTGGATGGGTGAACAACCTTCACACGGCTCCATTGGCTCCGAGCACTTCACTAAAGCTAATAGGTTATAGTTGTGGAGATGGGTGACAAAAGGAACGTGCGTTTAACAATGGATAATGTGAGAGCGGTTCACAGTTATCAGGGCGCTTCCTTAATCACACACCCCTTTCAAAGTGTCTGACTTTGCACAGAGTGAATTTTAAGTGCAACCAGGTCACATTGTTTGTCATGCTGCAATAACAAAATGGAGAATTCAATTCAGTGTGTGACTTCTCTCTCTTTCTCTCCCTCTCCCTCTCTCTCTCTCTCTCTCTCTCTCTCTCTGTGTGAAACTCTCTTTTCCATCTGCATGTGTTAGCGACTATAACATGATCACTCTTGGAAAAGCAAAAGTGCTGAAATCGTCTAAATGATGAAGCAAAGGATCTGTGGGTTTTTGCATATCACGCCTCCTTCTCTGGCTTTATGGAGAAAAAAAAAGGTGAGAGAGGTCAGTTCAATATGCATATAATTTGGGGTTACATTCAAAGTTTGGGCTTTAACCCATTCTGACCTGAGATCAGATTCATACGAGGTTTCCACTGGACAACACACTGGTCTGATGAACCCATTCTGACCTGAGATCAGATTAAAAAAATGTCAGTCGTTCAAAAATAGCAGACCTACAAGCTCGTAGCGCGCCACTCGGTGGCGCGCTACGAGCTTGTAGATCTGCTATTTTTCAATAGCTAAAGCATAACATGATGCTAACACCAACATGGGTTCCCATTCCGAATGGGTTAAGCCTCTTGATGAAAGACAGCCTTGAATAAATGTAATCTTTTCTTTCTCTTCGGTTTCGGTCATTTGCCGGAGGGCTATAGAAAGTCTTTGTGTGCACTCCTATTTCCATCCCATATGCCATTACTGTAGTACCCTGCCATTGTCCTTCTAAAACACCCCAATAGGAAATGATGACTTGATTCAAGTGATTTCAGAGATTTCGTTCATTGACATAATTATGATCAATGTGTATGACCTCGATATACACGACTGCCAATCAGTCATATCCAATCCAATCCAATCAACAAAAATCTTTAAATCAACAACTCACAAAAGAGCTGATTTAGAAATAAGGTTTGGGAGTCAAAATGTGAAGATGTGCTCAGTTTTTAGTGCATAAAGTTGAGGCCACATCGGAGAGAAACTTTATCTGTTGAGCTTGCAGTAATACACTGAGACGAGGGCAGACTGTCAAAGGAGTGAATGCCATTCATCTGCTAACCTGTGCAAGGTGGGTATGGTTGATGTCCTCTTCCTTTGGTGGGTAACATATGTGCACAGCAGCTGTGCCACCGTGAATAGGCAGTGATTGTATGCTAGCTAACTGCATTCCTGGGAGCCAGGCCAAGTCTGAGTGGAGTGAGCTGTCCCTCTTCTTCTTCAAGAAGAAGCATTTCCCACATTCCACCTGATTGTACATGTCTCTTTCTCCACAGAGTCAGTGTGTCCGCACTCACTCTGGTCAAGATAACGTTAAATGTGTTGTGGACTGAGAATCTTGAGAAAACTATCCTGAGATCATACATCATACTAAATCCCCCATGTGGCCTTTGACTTGAACAGCTTTGTTACCTTCCCAGAGAGCAGGATTTCGAAAGTGATACGTTGATGACTCTGGTCTGGTGGTAGATGATTGCAAGTACACTCCTGGATTAGACACTGCAGGTACGGTATAGACTAGTGCCATAGTACAGGCCATTTGTATGAATACCTAATCAGTCAATACGTGTAAACGCTTCTGCTGAAAACACAACAGCCACTTAATACATTTACTTTACTGCTCTTTATGTCGGCTGGCAGCAACAAAAGGATCTCCACTTCAGTCTGTCCTGGGCCAGCGTCTTCATAAATCCCCAGGTGTGATGCAGGGTCTTCAACTATTCCTCCACTGTCCTACGCCATGTGTTCTTGGGTCGGCCTCTTTTGCGTTTGCCCTCTGGTGTCCAGTGAAGTGCAGTTTTGGTGATATTGTCCAGTTCTCTATACGTATTACGTGCCCAATGCATCCATTTCCACCGTCTTCTCATGAGGATGGAATCCATGTTTTCTTGTTTGCAACAGATCAAGAAGGTGTTGGTTGGAGATGGTTTTAAGGCCAGAATATTCGTTGCATTTTCCGTAAGCTTTTGGTGTGCAAGGTTGACAGTTTGTGGAGATCATTTTCAGAACCGTATAGCAGGGTAGACAAGGACACAGCTCTGTTGTTAACCCATTCTGACCGGGAACCCATTTTGGTGTTAGCATCATGTTATGCTTTATTTATTGAAAAATAGCAGATCTACAAGCTCATAGCGCGCCACCGAGTGGCGCGCTACGAGCTTGCAGGTCTGCTATTTTTGAAAAATCGAAGAAGGACTGACATTTTTAGAATCTGATCTCAGGTCAGAATGGGTTCATCAGACCAGTGTGTGTCCAGTGGAAACCTCATATGAATCTGATCTCAGGTCAGAATGGGTTAAGCCTCTGTAAGGTGTTTCTGGCCTTGCCGAGCCTGCTTGTGATGTCTCTACCTGCGCCTCCGTCATGACTGACTACGCTGCATGAGTATGTGAAATGCTCCGTTCGGCACAGGTTTCTTTCTGCAGCCCTGATGATCTCTTATGTGGCGCCAGAGAGAGAAAAAACACCTGAATTTAGACTACTTAAGACTACTACTTAAATAATTGTTTTCCCAACAATTTTGTCAAACGAAAAAAAAACCTTGTCCTGGCTGGAACCAACCAAGCGACCTTTTGTGAGAACACTTTTGGAGACATTACATATTTTGACCTTAGTCGCGTTCACTCTTTCGCAGATGCCACTTATCACATTTCCTAAAAATATCCAAACACCTGTTATTGTTATCAAGGCACGCGCGCGCATAGGAAAACAAGTGTCTGCAAAAGGCCACAGACATGAAAAGGCTAGCGGTGAAATGGAAATCTCATTGCTGCCGGGGGCTGATGATGTCTGATCATAAACAAACACAATGGACATCTGCAATATTTCTCCTGGCCCATCACTGACCTCCATCCCACGGGGGAACAAGGTTAAGAGAAGAGCTCAGAATGGTATGGCGTTCCCAAAATAACAAATCACACGCCCCCCCCCCCCCCCCCCCCCCACACACACACACACACCCTCTTCTAAACAACACAATCACACAATCAAAGCCTCGCCGCGTTTCCCTCATTGTTTAATTTTCTGGTGGGCTATCTTAGATATCTCCTGCTCCCGCGCTTATCTTTGACCTTCAGCTTGTTGCTTTGTCGCTCCCCCCCCCCCCCCCCCACCCCCACCCCAAACCCCCCCCCCCCCCTCCTCCTCCCACACAACCTCAACGCGCTGCGACCTTCAGAGGGGTGTCATTACTCCCTGACCCATTTGACGATCCCCTCATGTGGAATGTGCATATGCCGAATCGCTGGCGGATCGGCACAGTATGGGGTGAGGTGAAGTACTTACAGAAATATGACTTGACACGCTTTATCAAATGGGGAAAGATGAAGACGAAACAGCTGCTGGTGCTGTCGTAAGCAATCTGGCCGTGATTGAATAAAAGTGTCAGGAAAAGGGCCGCTTGATGGTCTTTTGTTCTCCCCCATCCAGCTTGATGTTAGTTTGAGCTGTCAGGAGGGAATCACAGCTGGGTGATTTATCAATACTTGGAGTGACCTTGCAGCCACACTGCCGTTCTGTGAGTGTGTGTGTGCGCGCGCGAGCGTACGTGTGTGTGTTTGTGTGTGTGTGCGCGAGCGCGCATGTGCGTGCGTGCATGCGTGAGCGGTCGTGCACGCCCACATCTATGCGTAAGTGCAAATGTGTGGCTCCCGTGGATTAGAAGGACACAAAATGGACTGTTTTCTAAAAAAGAATTGGCACACGTACACTGTAAACAAAGACTTGGCTTAAAACTTGGAACAGAATTCTTTCTTCTCTGAGACACAGTAAGTGGATTGTCCTGCCAACATGATAAGGGCATTTTTTCTCAACATCACAGCACTCAAAATACCACTGGCAAATATTTGCGAGAGGACATCTCTTTGTAACCATCTCTGCTTTGCTTTTGAACAGATGTTTGTCTCCGTCACAGTACTCTCTCCTAAAGCCTGATTTATACCACGTTGTGTGACGGTGTCCGCTTCCCAGAGTCATTTGCTGGAAATAGCTACTATACAAGCTCATAAGGTGTCACATCGCATCGCATTATGAGTTTGTACATTAGATTTTTTGGCACACGACACCGATGTACGATAGTATAAATTAGGGGTGCAATAACAGTCAGCCACTAGATGTCACTCTCTCAACACCCCTGTTGCATAAGGTTCCTCATTTCCCCCGACTTACTTAAGGCAGTAATTACGCAGTTTGCATCATTGTAATGTAGGGGGCTGCATCCGACTTTGTCGAGCGTCTATATACGAACACAACCTGCCCATGTTCGTAGCCTGGCCTAGCGAGGATTCACTGAGCGGGGAGGAAACGTCAGTGAATCCTCGCTGTGAGTCTGGGCCGCGCCAGGCTACCATGTCCGGGGCACGGAACGAAGCCAGGCAGGTCATATTTGTCACTGAATGTGGCACCTGTCAGTGGGGAGTGTTGGGCGGGAGGAGTTGGATGGAGGCTCTATATACGTCCTCCCCCTGGGGGCTCCTCACTGGCATACATGTGGGATACAGCATCAGTGGAACAACACGTCTTATGTCTTATGTTCTTGCTTTCGGTAAATATGCCATTATATGACCATGTTTATTCCTTTATTTCATTATTTTATTTTGTATTACTATTATCATTATTTTATTACTATTTTTTGCACTCACTGTATAGGACATAGAATCTTCATAATGTGCTAGATTATATTGTTGGATTCAAAGCCGTAATGAGGTTGTAAGGTTTTCAAGGTTTCAATGTTTAATGTTTTGTCCTGTCCATGTTAGGTGTATGTAATTTGTTTTGTTTTACTGTTTTACATTTACAATAATGTTGTGACATGTATCTGTGTTGGGAGCCCCTCAAAAACGAGATGGTACTGTACATCTCAAGGGGTCTTTTTCCTAATAAAGAAACTTTAATCATCAACACATAGGAATGTGTGGGAAGAAGGTTATTGGCATAACGACTACATGGGGGGGGAAAAGGGGAGGAAAAAACTAAAATATCTGTGGATGTATTATTTATTTTCTCTATTTTTCTACTTGGAAATGTTGACGTTAATTAATATCATCTTCAAGCATATACCGTCCAAGTTGCCACCTCACCTCCGTACTTTTCTTCGAGAGGTGTGTACTTGTCTCGGACAGCCTGTTTCCACAGCAGCCATTGACTGTCTCCTTTGTGATTAAGCAGATGTTTTATTGCAGTCTGGTACAGTCATTACTGCCATAAACCCATCTGTGGAATTGCTTTTTATGCAAATTCACCAAAGCATCTACATAAATAAGGTTCTAATTAATACCTTTCTGCAAACCTCTGCGCTCTTTGAGTCATTAACCCATTTTGGGCGCCGGGAACCCCTTTTGGTGTTAGCATCATGCTATGCTTTAGCCATTTAAAAATAGCAGATCTACCAGCTCATAGCGCGCCACCGAGTGGCGCGCTACAAGCTTGTAGGTCCGCTATTATTTTTGAAAAATCGAAGAACGACTGACATGGAAACATTTTTAGAATCTGATCTCAGGTCAGAGTGGGTTAATTGTGCTCAAGCAGGTAGAAAGTAGAAATCAATGGTGATCGCTATAGCACGAGAGCGTAGTGTTCCCCATATAGAACAATTTTTGATTATTGTATAAATAAACTAAAGCGTTTTATTTGGACATTCTAACATGGCTTGTTATCGGGAGTGAAACCAATTCCAGTCAAGTAATGGTCAATTTGAGCTACTTGAGATGACAACGGCGACACACATTATTTCCAACATGCGACACCACTTGTACGAGAAACCAGAGACCGTGGCGGCTTAACATTATTTATGTAAACTTATGTGTGAGTTACAATGTTTATATACTGCCCCACTGTAGGTATTACAGGGAAGATTAAAATAAAAAATGGGCTGCTGCTGGTTGATTGAGAACTACTGGAGAGTAAAGTTATACCCGGAGAACACACTGGGCTTGCTTTATAGATCCCTTTGTTGTACGGGTGCCAATGGAAGCTCATTAATTTCCCCAGGTTTTTTAATGGGGATTGTTGAACATGTGGCTACAGTTGTCTTCAGAGGGCCCTTATGATTTGCGCCTGTGCTGTTAAAAAGAAAAAAAAGGATACTATATAATATGCTCTTTAATTGTGAAGGTGTTTTCTTTGTTTGGAAAGCCTTCCAGCCGAAGTGCAACAGACAACACCTTTTCAACATGGCATTCCAAAAGAGATTCACAACATTTAGGATATTGGATATATACGGTAGTTCCTATTAGGCTATATGTGGGTTTGAATGGCATGACTGATGTTTCATACTTTATGCCAATCCTTCAGTGATCTCACCATTCAATGATTTTCATTTTTTGTGGCAATTTGTCGCAAGTTAACTATGGAATCGAGCAGTTTCTGTCAGCTAGTGTGTCGGGCACCATATATGGTGACCAGGTCTCGTGACATCATTCCTCATCATCGTGGGATCGAGATGTGGAGACCCTGATGTCATAGTAAATCTGACCTGCTGTCGCAGATAAGCCCTGATATGGAGATCCCTGATGTCATCAATTCCGGCCAGCAACTCTATATCTGACCTCAAACCTCAAACCCTTAGATCTCCATATATGGATATATGATATAAGAAGTAAGAACCTTCCATGTGTTGATCCTTCCCTATCCATCCTTCCTCTACGACGTCTCCCTTTTGACTTATGCAATTTGTTGCCTTAAAATAAAGTAAGTCTCGGAGCTCTACAAAGTGGATGTTCTTCCTCTTCGTTTGCCTTGATGCCCGACATCCAGCACCTGGCCTGAATATAGGCATTGAGATGTGCACACAATCTTCTCTGTGAACTGTCCCTTTTGACTTATATACCTGTCCATTCAAATTTCTAACTCTAGACGGGCCTACCCCAAAGTTATTAGTGCAGCCGCGCCCGGAAGCCGGCGAAAACTAGAGTTCTCAACAGGCCCACCGGTCCATTCAAACTCTAGACGGGCCCGCCCCAAAGTTATTAGTGCACCCGGCAGCCCAGCGAAAACTAGAGTTCTCAACAGGCCCGGGCCCTACCTAGGCCCTCATCAAACCCTGTACACTCAAGAGAATGTCCCTGCTACCACCCTCAGATCTCCATATACTGTATGGAGCTGACCTGTTCTGACATTCCATATGTTGATCTGAACTCATCAAACCCTGTACACTCAAGACATGCTCCATATATGGCCAGTACAGAATTCATTCCATGTTGATCTGAACCCCCATGCCAAAGTGCCAGCAGTCTGCCGTCAACGAGGCGGATGCGTGCACGCGCCCTCAGGCGTCTTACTGGTATGTTATAAACTTTTTGATTAGTATATTTATTGAATCCTTCTTCCTTGTTTAGTTTACAATGTATCATGTGACAAACAGTGATTCTAATTTGAGGTCTAATTTGAGGCCTGTCCTGCACATTTCTAGTCACTGTAATTGCTTTTTAACTGTTTACCTGTACCCTTGTATTACAATGATGGACTAAGCTAAACAAAAAAATATTGAATATAGATTGAAAGCAGTTGCCCCTTATGTTCAAAATCTCCTTCCATCTTCTACCTATTCTAAGATTGCTTGCTTCAGCCTCTTGACTGTTGACGCAAATAACAATTCATTTCTAAAATGTTATTCATTTCAAACATTCTCGTTGCAATTTATGGCACACATGAAACGCCACAGTACTGAGACTGCACTATTAGAGTCA
The DNA here is from genome assembly GCF_963924005.1 of Protomyctophum bolini. Classification (NCBI taxonomy): domain Eukaryota; kingdom Metazoa; phylum Chordata; class Actinopteri; order Myctophiformes; family Myctophidae; genus Protomyctophum; species Protomyctophum bolini. Next base: position 8,282,058 of record NC_137877.1, on the reverse strand, counting down.
CACATGATCTTTTACTGAATGCTGAAACGGGTGGCTGTTTCATACTTATTTGTGGGGACTTGAGTGCAGCAATTGACACCATTGATGTCATTGTCTGTTTGTCCAGAGCTCTGGTCCTGAGGCAGACTAAGTGAGTACAGTACATTCCATTACTACAGTATATCACCAACCTCGACTAAGTAGATGACATAGCCCTAGTCTCGGACACAGCAGAGAAAGGAAGGGAACTGCTACTGGCACTAGAAATGGACTGCGACTGGATTGGCGTCAAGCTCAATGCAACGAAAACAGAATAAATGGCATTTATAACACTTGGTACTTCCAGCGGGACGAAGCTCGAGGTATAGTCATGGACAAATACGTCGGTGCCTGGACAGAACCGGACCTGAAAGTCTGGAGGGCACTTGCTTGAAATGCCTTGTAGGCTACAGGGTGAGGAGAGCGGGGAAATCTGTCATGGGAGGTGACCTCGAGAAGAGGTCGGCAGGTCATGGCTACAGTGGAATCAGTACTGCTGTAATGTGCCGAGACATTAGTCTCGCGACTATTCCACAAATCTCTGAAAGCTATATACTGTACTGTATAGAGTCTGGAACTATACACCTCCCGAAATCAGAGTAACGGAAGCTGGGAAATTTCCATTCACGAAAATATCTTTAGATTTAACTTTTTTGTTTCCATTCCTGCTAAGCAGCAAGCCATATATGCTTAGATGATTTTGGTTTATATTAGGATAGAAGGCAAGCCTTTGCTTCTAAAGTTCCGGCGCTCTTGCAGCGATAGTTTAGTCATTTTTCACTTTCTTCCCACAATGTGGTGCACCTCCCCAAGGTTGGTACACAGTGCTCCAGCACCCAAAGTCCTTCTGTGACGTGGCTAGCTCCTCAACTCTAACAACCTAGCCTGTGGGAGCTCTGCATGCTTGATAAATCAGTGTCTTCTTCAGGCCTTTCCATAATCTAGAAACTTGAAATATTATCGTTTGATTCATGATTCTGTTAATGTTTTGCTTCTCCCTGCACTTTATATTTTATACATGTTATAGTGTTGTTTGTTTATTCTATTGCCGATTTTATTTCTTCAGTTTTATATCAATTGTTATTATTATTTAAAAGCTCATAGCATGAAGCTTTTTTTGTAATTATTATTTGTTTTTCATTCTACTTGCATAATGTATCTTTTAGCCAAACACAGGAGTAGGCGCTGGCATTCCTCCATGCGTCTGATTGACAGCAAGAATCTGTGAGCACTTCACTATGTTCATAATACATGTTCTACTGTGCATTTATGTTGTATAAATGTGTTCTAAAAAAAAGAAAGCAGGATAAAGAAAATATATGTATTCATAGTGAACATAAACATCCACAGAGAAAACAGGGGGAGCCAAGTTATTTTGTGAAAAATACACTTGATTAGATAGAGGTGGACTGTGAAACAGGACTCAGTCCTGATCAAACATGAGAGGCTGCAGTGAGGACTATACGTGTACAGGAGATTGGACTATTAACATAACTATAGTTACGTAGCAATGCATTATATAGAAATGCAAAACAAAAAAGAAAATCAAAAAGGTCCTGGAAAAAAAGTAGCAACCTTATAGCAACAAAGACTTGTAATAAAGAAAGTCAGAAAGTTAAAGATGTTTCACTAGGTGGCAGTGTCACTGTTTAAACCACCACTGGCTGAACATTGACAGCAGGACTTACTTAACTGTTGCAGTGTTACTTATACATCTGACCACAACTGTGGTTTGTGGACTGGACTGTACATGAATCATATAGCTCTCACGTGTGCTGAAACAAACCATAACGTGTGTGTGTACTACAATTGTACTACAATAGCATAAATTCCTTTCCATTCAGTATCTTAATGTGGCTGTATAATATTGACACAAATGTTGTCAGTTGCAAAGATAAGGTGGGGAGGGGAAACGAATAGCTCTTTCAAAAAGACACTCAGATTACAGAACACTATGCTTTTTATAATCATGTCATTGCAGGGCAAGGATTTCTCACACAAAACCCCACAAAACACAGGTTATGCTGCTCAGCCTCGCTCTCATCAGTGAGATCTAGCAACTTTTAGCATAATGAATTTAGCAGAGATGCCTTCTCTACAGACTCCATCAGGGCTGCCATCTAGGAGATTAAATTACGTCTGTCTGCATTAAAGCTTTGATGCTGTATTTGGGCGGCATGCATGCATCCATTTGCAAAATTCTATATAACAAAATTAAAAACATGGACACCTATGGAAAATGGCTTGGCACCAGCACTTAAACCCAACCACTCCAAACAGGCTGCTGACTAATGCATTTCTAATCATTTCTGTGATCAATGCTAGCTACTGTGCAATAAGATTAATCAACAATATGCAAAGCTCGGTTCACCTTGAACGAGGCACGGAAAGAATACGAGGAAACTACAGAGGGGAGGAAGCAAAAAAAGGACATAAATAAAAATGTCTCCAGCATCGTGTCCGAGTATACAGAGAAAGGCACACCTGCATTATTCACGGTGTTTGGTCACTTGTTTGTGTGCGCGATTCAGCGGCACTGCATCGGGCGTGCGCCCCTCAGCTGTGCTTTGGCATCTGCGCCTGGCCATCTCACTGCTGAATAGCTGCCTGATTATTCCGAATCTGAGGGAATATTCAAACAAGGCCGATAATGCATTCTTCCATATGATTCTCCAGAGCTAGGACAGCTGTTCGGCAGCTTTCAATGCCATGTTTAGAGAGGAACAGATTTCTCTGCTCAATTAATAGGCCCCATGAAAGTAAAGAGAGAAGTTTGACAAATGAGGTGGAGATTCAGTTAGTCTTAGACAAGAGGCCACAGTATAACCACGTCCCATAGCTGATAAATAGCTACACTTTAACTGAAATGATTAGGAAATAAATGTTTAACTTAATAATCAATGCGCACAGATGATCTCATTCATTGTTCATAAGGGCAAACTGAGCTCATATATGCTGTCATCCCATACCTGAATAACAAAGCTTCAGAAATTAGTTTTTCAACAATGTAGGACAATAACTTCTATTGTCACAAATGTACCGGTTAGCCAAACCAAACCGATTACGTCCAGAGCGATTTACAAAACGTGTCAAACAAAACGATAAAGCATTATTAACAGGAATTCATCAGCTCTAACAGACAGGGGGAATTACTGAGAACCAGCGTCTCTTTGTTCGGCTCAATTTGGCTACAAGATGATTCGAGAATCCAGTGTCGTGCTGTTCATTCCTAGTGCCTAGTAAAAGTTTCAACTGTCAGATAAATTCTTTCAGTGTGGCTTTCCCCCCCTCTGTCTCCAGTCTAGAACAACGAACAGGCTGTGTGTCCAAGGGCGCACCTGTAAGGTGCAGAGCCTCCACAGGCTTACCTCAGTGGCCTCTCCCTCGCTGTACTCAAAAGGCAATTATTTCCCCAAGAAGATAGAGCACTGTCAACTTCAAACGGAGGACATTCTTCAGGCAGATTAGACTGAAATTATGTTTTATTATTTGGGGCCCCCCGAAGAATGAATTGGACTCCATTCGGTAGTCTTTGTGGTGAAATCCAAGACAGTTTAAATGGCAGAGGTATGTTTGGAGTCGGGGGGTAATGCTCATGGCGTCTTTATGAAAAGGGCAACAGCCAGGATCAGATTAGAAGCTAGAACAGCGAGAGCCTTTCAGTGCGGCTGTGCTATCATCCCTGTCCTCTTGTCCATGCCTGTAGAGGAGGTTAAATTAAATGGCTGTAATAAATGTTTTGGTCTCTGTGATGTGCCGTGGCTGGATATCAAACAAAACACTATGTGCAGAGAGAAATGCTACGGTAGAAGATCAGAGGGAGGGACTATGTCAGCACATTACCAACATTAGAAACTGAGTTGTTTTCACTTAAACCTCAATTATAACAGTGGCACCAGAAACAATTATATTGATGAATGCTTTCTAAGTTACTGTAATTAAATTATTCCATTTAATTAACAAATTATATTGAATTTCTCCCTAGAGAACAGCATTAGCCTCATCCGCTGCTCTACAAACACGAGTACACTAACGTTCAGTTCTGCGCTATGGAAGCGATTACTAATGCCAAATGAAACAGTGTCAGATCAGATACATTCGGTACATAGTCAACAAGCCAGGTTTGTAACACAGCCAAACCTCTCTAAAGAAATAATAAAGTCAAAGAAGAAATTATTGATTGTTAGCATTTCTTTTCCAAGGGCATGCCTTTGCTATAGCTGACTTCACATAAATTAATTATAATTCAGAATGCCTTAAAGGAAAATATTAAATGCAAAAGAAAATTAGCCTTATGGAATATGAATTAGGCAGAGTTTTTGTTTGTTTTTTCATAGATGTAGTTTTTGTGTATATTCCCACAAATTGTTGTGTCAAACAAATGTGTCAGCCAACCTCATATGCAGATAAAAATAGAATTCCTCAGCTAAAATGTAGGTTTACTTAGTATTTTTCCCTTCCAGTTTCTAATGGTAATAATTCTACTCATATGTCACCGGAATGCACTCACACACTGTTACAATGCTCAGCAGTTGTCTCCACAAGAATGCACAAATGCAGCTCAACTATAGCTGACCATTGCCCTCTGGTGGGCATGCCAAGCACCTGCCGCAAGATTGACTATATATAGAGCATAACTGAGGTTTGTTTGCATTTCTTATGTTACACTGGTAGTTGAAAACAAGTCATTTCATAACCACACACACAAATGCGGACACGGTCACATACATTATATTTATCGACATTAACAAATAAACACCTGCGAGAAACGTTTTTGCACAATTTAAAATTGTTCAGGAGAAAACTACCATCGCCATATTATAGCCCAATTCTCCTATCCAACACTTGGCGTGGCTATATTAGTACCGTGTGAGAGGAGACAGGAGATGTGATGCTGTAAGCACATACCATGCATTCTCGCTCATCTGCTGTGCAGTTGTTGCATATTGTGAGGTTTTAATACGAGGGTGGATATTGGCGAAGAGCTCAGCTCACATTCACCGTACAACAGGAAGAGCCAGGGCCAAGAATGACAGTTGCTCCACTTGGAGCTGAGACGCTCAAGGATTTAAATTGCAGCTTTGAAAGGTCACCTCCTGACAGTCAATCAGTTAGCCCCTAATTAGTTGGTTGCAATCCGCATGAACGTCCTTCAAATTGAATGTATGTCATGGTAAATATGTTGAACATATGAGAGGGCTATACAGTAATATGTCAGTCTAACTTACTTCCATGATCTAAAACTGGCCTCAGTTTACGAGTCTTTTACTAACAGAACGACGACTGTTCAAATTATGTACGTGGATAATATTAATACAAAAACAGAATAATAGCTTACACATGTTAGAGCAGGAAAAGTGCTTGACTAATATGTTTGGTTTAGATTTGATGAAAAGGCAAAAAATGCACACACACGTCTCACTCTGAATATTACATAGCAGGGCTCACAGAGCACGCGGCATGAAAACATTTTCCACGGCCCTGCACATGGTTTGCAGTTCAGCAGAGGACAAAGCGATTGACAGAACTTGTTATTAATGCTTGTAAACTGTGCAGTACGTCAACATTTGAATAGAACTGCCTCGAGATAAATACGGTTTACTTGGGGAGTGGCATATTAACTGTCACGTTTGAAAACCTCAAACAACCAGCAGTCCTTTTCCGAGTAAATTTTGCAATGAAAACACTCCTTAAACATACACATGAATATGTATTCACGTGTGCCAGTATGTGTGGTGTGTGTACACACTGTGTGTGTGTGTGTGTGTGTGTGTGTGTGTGTGTGTGTGTGTGTTTGGGTGTGTGCTTTTTGCCAATTGTGATGTATGTGTTTTGGGTGATTAACCCTGCCTTTTCCACATCATTTTTTTTTGTTTGCCATGCCAACATGTGGGCGTAGGTAGTACCTGTGTTTCCTGTTCCAACACGTTCCACCAGAACAATCGCTGAACATGCGGCAATGCTGTCATGCACCTGTGTGGGAAAAACAAAAAAATCAAAGTCAATTTTGTTGTCATAACCTGATGTTTAAAGCCACTGTCTCACTGTGATCTTCAGAGTGCTAGAGGCAGGATTACTGAGTCCTATTCATTGCTAGATCACATGTTCACACGGCATTGAAAGAGAAAGAATAAAAACGGATTAGCCACGGAAACCATAGCGTCTCTATTCTGATCATGTCATGAAAGTTTCATTCAGCAAAAAATAGCTCAACTTTCAGGGAAAATAGCCAATCTACAAGCTCACACCATGTCGTACTGTGACGTGTTGTGAGCTTGTAGATTGGCTCTTGTCAGTGAGCGGGGGATTTTCTGTAGGGGTGTGTGGGGGGGGGGAATAGACCCCTGGGGGCCCCCGGTCAATGAAGTATAGGAAGTATTTAAGCGGTTAGGCCCAGGCACCAAATCATCAGGTTTCAAAGTTGTGACAGTCACACAGCAGGTAAATAAAAATATGTCCAAACCAGATAAAGATTTCCTCTCTGAACTAAACACAGTTATGTTCCCTCCTGAGACACTCAATTCAAAGGGCTTTATTGGCATGAGAAAACATACGTTTACAATTTACATTGCCAAAGCAGAAAGAACAATACAACAATACAGCAATACAATCAAAACAAGAATGATGTACATTTGAAAGTCAGAATCTTCAATAGATCAATTTCTATGTACCAAGATCACTCGATGCAGGTATAGTGCATGGAATATACACAATGATTAGTCTTTAGGGTGGTTGTGTTCCATTTGATATCCTTCTCCTATCACAGCAACTCACAAATCTTGCTGCTGTGTTTGCACATTGTTGTACTTCGCGCAGCAGATATGGGAGTTTCATGTCTCCCAAGGAGCATTAATTCCAGGTTGCACACTATACTACAGTAAAAGGTCAGCTCATCATGGGCCCGTGTATAAGTATATCACACAATGTGTTTGAGTGAAATGCTGAGCTATTTTGATTGAAACGTCTCCTGCCAGTGTATATCACGGCAGACTTCGCTGCTGCCCCCGGAATGTTGGCATCAAGTATGCAATCCTGACAGACAGCTGCACTGCAATGGCCTTTTTAACATGCCAAACAGGCACAGGCCTCTAAAGACTGCATGCGCCCATAAATAATGTGAATAAGAACTATTTCACATTAGTGAGTTATACAAAATTGACTACCAGTAATTGTTGTATAAACGGTTGGGGGGGGGGGGGGGAATATTCATATGGCCCCTACATTTGAAACTCTGTGATTAAGACAGTAACAATAAAAACAATACATTCAAAAACGATAAACATATTTAAGGACTAGTGACTATTAAACAGCATAGAAGTGACACAATATTCTCCGATTGTGGAAGAACCAGTGACACCCCTCACTTGACAACTTAATCTAACCATTAAATGGCTGCTTGATTATCTCGCGTTCCTTGTTCCTTTTAGCCAAAACTCATCTTCCCTCGATATAAAAAGCAAGGTACTCATTAACTCTAGGTGTTTCCCTGTAGTGGTGCACATGCCGTCTTTCATGCCGTGTTTATTTTGTACATGTTCATTCAGCCCCGCCCTACAGACGTACCGATATCACGCAGTTGCGTAATTTGACAAGGCAGCGCAAAATAGAGAGAATGAAAGCTTGACAGCTGCCGCCTGGCTTATACAAATTATTAGAAAACACTTGCGCTATTATTCATCTTCCGGGTGGGAAATCGTATAGTTGTAGATAATACGTTTGCTTTTATGGCCACTGTGTTGACGAATAATGTTTGGGTTGCTCCGGCTGGGCAGGACGCGCCGTCTCTCCGTAAACCCGCACTATCAATAGATGACGGTCTGAAAGGTGAAGATCATGGACAAGTGCTGTTCAACACGAGGGATGCGATCGCGGCAACTTCTTCCTTTCACGATTACAATTTGGTAGGATATTGCATTATTTCATATTGTGTTATTATGCGGCAGTCAGTTGAAAAGCCTCACAACATGCAGTTTTATAGCTATACTCACAAAGATACGGATCGATCAGTCAGATTGCTACTACAATAAGGCAGTTCAATAAACGATAGAAATGGGCTTTTGACAGTAGGCTATAGTCGCATATACGGATTAATATACTCGTAACCCTATACAATGTATACATGATGTAGGCTATAGCCTATTTTTTTAAATCATTTTAAAAAGGCCAGTCGCGTATTAATTTTAACTGAAACTGTGCTTGTTCAATGGCTGATCTGATAATGACCTTTAATTAACTGGAAACGCTTACAGTGGGCTAGAGCGAGCATGCCCAGGGAATGTGTGAATAGGCTAAAATCGTATTCACGGTTGGGACACCATGAAACTTGGGAAGAAGATGGATAGCGCTGCGCGGAGCAACTGGATGTTCTAATTTCAGCCATGGATTTCCATATAGCTTAGGAAGGAGCACTTCAGAAGGGCGGCTGCTTCAGAAGAGAGAGAGAGAGGCAGAAGTTCTTTCATGTGGCTGACATTCAGAAGTGCAGCTTCAGCGAGGGTTATAGGCTAGCTGGCTAGGCTACGATTAAAAAAGATGGACTGGATATTTTGAAAAAGTCTATGGTATAAATATTCTACTTTAAAGCATCAGTTTTTTAGTCAGCTGGTAGTTTTTGGGGGGCCACGGAATGAATGGTTTTACGTGAGAGGTGGGAATGTAACATAAGGCCATTGGCGAGTTCAGTGTCCATGATACATGTTTTAGTCCTGACTGCTGACTAGTATCCTATGTTTATTTGTAATTACATTTTTGTACAATTAAATATAATAAAGTAGACCTGTTTTTCATGGTAGGCCTATATATATATATATATATATATATATATATATAACTCCCCTAGGCTCAGTTGTAGATGTGACTCCGATCTGTTTCACCTTTCAGGTCAAATCTGAGATGGACAACTACATTTCGTCGTCCCTCCCACCTGGTCTGGACACCAAGAGGTTGTGCAAAAACAGCTCTATAATAATCACAGAGCCCTCGTTTACCGAGGACCTGGGCTCTCCTTACAGCGTCAACATGAGTCTACTGCTGCCCGACGTCACCTACATGCACCCTGGCCTCTGTAGGCCCATGAGACCCATCAAGACAGAACCTCTGTCTCTGTTCCCCACCACAGTCTGTCAGGGCAGTGGAGTACCACCACCACCGCCAACCATATCAGACCACCCCGGGGTGTTGTTCACGACGGCAGACACGACCAGCAGCAACTTTGTCATCAAACAGGAAATGCTGGACTTTCAGGACGTTCCCCTGTTCCAACTTTTGAACTCGGACCTGGAGCATTTCATTCACGGCAGCCCGGTGAACTCTGAGCAACATGGAGGCGCCTCCATGTTGTCCCCGTTGTGTCTTCCTCTCAGCAACGTCCATTTAGGCCCCGTCCAGAACACTGCCAAGCCCGTAGGAAGTCCACGACGGAATGACAGTTATCCATTTACCCCACAGTTAATCCACCAGCGGAGACCCACCTATCTGCCACCCTCTCCGCCTAACTCTGAGCCGGGCAGTCCAGACAGGGGGAAGGGGCTGCTTCACAACCTCTCCCCGCCCCCCTCCTATGAGGCCAGCATTGCCTCCAAATTGACTTTTCACGACCGCCGCAATGTTGGATCAGGAGGGCAGATTTCCAGTTTAGCGCCGGTTCACGGTAAAGATCTGGCGGCTCCTGTTCAGAATTCCAGTGTTGGATTAATCCATGCAAGCCCGGGTCTTATTGGGTCAATTCAGGGTGCAGGCCAGCTAGCACCGGTCCAGACAGTTCAGACAGCGCCGGGTGTCGGTCCACTGTCGCCAGTGCTGGCGACACTTACGTATAACCGGAGGAACAACCCTGACCTGGAGAGAAGGCGGATTCACCACTGTAATATCCCAGGTGAATTGTGTATACTACACTGCGGAAGCTACAGTATATTTCTCTCTCATTGAATGGCTGTAAGGAATTTAACCACATGTACTTCGCTGACTGAGCCCCCCCCCCCCCCCCCCAATACTCAAAATCTCTTCAAAAATAGCCAATCTACATCTCACAAATACGTTGCAAGGTGTGTCACAACGCAACGTGTTGTGAAGTTGTAGATTGGCTATTCGATTTGGCTATAGATGAGCTTTTCGGCAAGCTATATGCACACAGAATAACTCTTCCTACTTCTGGGCCATTTCCACACTTCCTTCACAGGTGTTACATATATGATACTAATAGGAGAAATCAGATCGGGAACAAAGAAAACGTGATCAGGACATGCCTATATGCAGTGGTTCTCAACCTTTTTTAATGTCAAGGACCCCCATAACTCTGACTCAGAGTGTATACAAATGGAACCCACTCAAGGACACTTTGAGACCCACTGGTGTTGCAGTGTTTCCAGTGAGCCGACACGCACAATATAGCAGCACCCTGACTCTGTTTTTACCAGAATGGAACAAAGTCTTCATTAGTATCATCGGTAACACCTGTGAAGGAAGTAGGGAAGTTCTTTCCAAAATGGCGTGTGTGTGCATAGAACCCATTATGACGACATGGTAAGAATGGGGGACAGTACGTTTATGTGGTTAAAAGCCATGGCAAGGCATGATCATTTTAAGACTTCTCCAACTACATTTTTAGCAGTTTCCTAATGTTCATTTATATATCATTCTTTTTCCATCAGGGTGCAAGAAAGTGTACACCAAGTCTTCTCATTTGAAAGCCCATCTACGTACACACACAGGTAAAGGATTTGCTAATAACGCTGTGAAAGAGCCACACCGTTTCCCAGCTTTAATTCTGGGTTTAGTTTGGCATGTTACAAATTCAAGGGAGGAGTGCGAGAATTACAAAATGAAGGAAGGAGCGCAAAACGTTGGCGTTTGTTTAATAAACCCTCATCGTGGCTATACGAGTTGTGCGACTGCTTTTTCCTTTTAAACTTAGTTTGCCATGATGTTACCAGGCAGAAAAACATTCTCTTGGCATGTAGATGCATTCTGTCTGCTGGCTGTCAAATCACATAACCCCTCATGGTTCTCAGAAAGTGGGCAGGGGTCAGACAGGAAACGCCATGATTTATAGGCTGGCTCATAATCAAACTAAATGTGCTACACGAGTCACGACACATACTTCATCAGTTGAATGTTTAAGTCTGGGTGAGTAGAACATACCCAATAGGGCCTATAGTAACGTGAATCACCATTGTTATAGGCCAGGAAAAAATCCCATAGTTTAATACTGTCTTTATGCTCTGTTGTTGTAGGAGAAAAGCCATACCAGTGCTCCTGGGAGGGCTGCGAGTGGCGTTTCGCTCGCTCGGATGAGTTGACTCGCCATTTCAGGAAACACACCGGGTCCAAGCCGTTCCAGTGCAGTGTGTGCAGCCGATGTTTTTCCCGCTCCGATCACCTGGCCCTGCACATGAAAAGGCACCAGAGTTAGAAATGCCCCCCATGATCCAATTATAACTTCAATATCAGTTACCATCATTTGTTGGATGATGGTCCCCCTTTTGAACGGACATTCAAAAAGGGAGGGGGGGGGGGGGGGGGGAGGAAATGAACTCTTGTGAACTCTTTAAGGATTAGACCACTTTCTTCTCAGTTGAACTATTCTATTGTTAGTGCTGGCACAGATGATTGTTGCGTGTTATTTTAAGAAGATCAAATGTTGCCTTTGTTTTGTTTTCTTGTACGTTATCCAAGTAAACCCCAATACTGGGGTAAAAAATTCAGGAAATCCTGCGAAGGAGTCATGTCACAATATTGCATATATTTCAACAGTCAAAATTCTAATGATTCAACTTTTTTTTCCTTTTTCTAAGGGTATTATATTCATTATAATTCTGTTTATGTCACTTCCACGGAAAGGAATTGAACGGTAAAATGAATGCAATATTTACTGTAAGGTCGTGAAAAAATAACCTTTTCTAAAACATCTCAGAAGACCATTTACTAATGCATCATTAAGGGAATTCTATTCTATTCTATTGTGTGCTGTAAGGTGTTTTGACTAGTATAATACTGTTCTACATTGAATGACATTTTTACACCTACAACAAATTATTTATTGTGTCCCGTCATGAATCATGATAATAATATGATATTATATAATATTTCCAAGTAATATTCAGCCTCAATTTAAACCTTGGATGTGCTCACATGTTTCTGTACACACTACACAGTATAGGGTGTTGCATAGGTCGTTGCCACAGTGTATGTGCCTCAACAGTGTCTCTTAATTGAGATGCATAAACAAATGCATAAATGAACACTGAGGATTTATACTATGTACAGTATGACGCACGCACACACGCACACACCATGAAGCCCCATGAATGAAGCCTCGGACATGAATCTGTTTAATAAAACAGAATGCATGTTGCAATACAGTGAGTTAAAGTAAAAGTGATATATGTAGATTAATTCCCCTCCAGGACCAGCAGAACAATAAATTAAGTATCAATCAAGCTCAAACAGCAAAATAAAACTTCTATCCACACAGTGTTTATCTCTGGGTGTAGAAATGAATCGGTACGCATTTCTACACTACTATTGACACACTGAGGATTCATGTTTGATGTCCACTAAGGGAAACCATAATACCAGTTTTAATTCATTGCACTGTAAAAGGGTATGTCGACTGATATAAGGCATATAAGTCAAACCGATGTGTTTCTAAAATAAGTGCCTTATGATGCAACATATAGATATGGTCATCACAACATGATCTTTTTCAGGTACATACTGATAAATGTAATGGTGCTTAATCACCTGCCTGACATCCTTATAATGGAGATGCTGTTTTGGGGGTGTTTGTTTGCAATGCTTAATTTACACATTGAAAATGGACTAATCTACAAGACCTCACGATCTTGTAGATAGTCTATTTTGGGCACACACGACACCGTATAAATCAGGCGTAACTGAAGTTTCAGAGTGCATAGAAATAATTGAAGCATGGTTTTAGATCAATGAAAGGCTACATTTAACTCTAACTATATACATTTTTACCTTAACCTATATCACTGACGGTCAGGGCCATAGTGTCACCTATTGTGTTCTTGTCTAAACTAAACTGAAGTTTGTATAGCTCCTTGACTTAAACATACTTCTACAAGGCACAATATTTTGTTCTAAATATAGATTTCAATAACAAGCAAGATATCCATTCTTCTCCGTTATGAAAGCTATAGGAATTATGACCAACAATGTACACAATGTACAGTAACAGAATGGCACGTACATTATGAACCCCTCCAGCTATACCTTTTATCTGTCCCTCTATACTGTAGGTCTGAACACGTTACTGATTTCCATCATATTGTACAAGAATAATATTTGTTTATTTTCAAAGTGCCTTTTAACATCGTCTCCATGCATGGATACAAGAAAGTTATCTGGCAGACAAAATGAAGATGAAGATGTGAAATTGTATGCTTGATGCCCTTGCTGCCTACACTAATTAATGGGTGTTGTATGACCAAATTAATTTGTAATTTGAATATGAGCATAATTACCATGTTGAGATATCCATATTGTTTGTCATCATTGATTACATTTGCTTGTTGTGAAACATTGTTTAATAATTATATTTGAAACACAATAGTTCCTTTTGAAGTATTCTACAAGTTATCATATCAATGTTGTTGCAGTCTACAGTATCACTTGGAGTCTATCTGTGGTTGAGATTCAGTGTTGAATGCAACAGTGAGTTATTGCAGTATCCTTTTAATTCATTGATTTATTGATTTGACATTGTATGAGACACTCATGTAAAGTGTAACACAAGATTGTATAGCAGTAGCGTACATTGTATCCTAACTCAATGTGCTAGGCAGCTAGTGCAACAACCTGACCGACAGTGAATTTCCAAATAAAATGTTTTGCGTTGCCATTCTTTCTTTCTTTCTTTCTTTTAAATCAGGGAGTCCCTATTGTCTCAACACCAGTGAACTAGAAAAAGTGCTCCTCTGAGGAACATCTGTGATGTTCGGACAAAATGTGTAGGAGTAATATAAGCGTGTTGTGTTTTGAAAAATATAGATGTTTGCAAAAATGTGCGTCCTGGTGGCGCTATAATAGGGAAACGTTGAAAGGGTGGCATTAACTCTTTGTCTGGCACCATTGAACTCCAGCGCTGTGGCTCCCCTGCCAACAGGATGCATGGGGTCTTTTATTTCGAAAACCGATTTCGAATTCACCCCATAACGAACAGGAAGCAAAATCGCCTATAACTAATGTGGCAATCATAACCTTAAAAGTCATCAGAAGTGTTAATATTGTAACTGCGAGGTAGCAACACATTTTAATGAGCCCCTGACATCGATGGTGCCAGAGATTAGCTGTAAACAGATGGACGGACGGACGGTTCACACACGGACGGACGGACGGACAGACAGGGAGCAAAACATACTCCGAGTCTGGACGGACCGACAGACAGACAGACGGACAGGGTGCAAAACATACTCTGAGTCTGGACGGACGGACCGACAGACCAACCGACAGACAGGGTGCAAAACATACTCTCACCCTGGATAATCTGTCAGAAATTGGAACTATATGAATTGGAAATAAGCTGTTTTCAAGTAACTAACATAATGGGATGATGCTTTCGAAAATGAACAGAACATATTTTAATGTCAATGCGTTTATTTGGCTGAACTCAACCTAAGCACTTAAAACTTTCCTGCTCAACTTAACGGGAAAACAAATAGCAAAATAGCATGAAATAGCCTCAATCCAGAGCCATGTGTTTTTGGATTCTGTCCAGAACCCACAAACCACACCTTGCTCAGATGTGTGGATAAAGGAAATGAAAACATTACATTTCCCATGTGGACTTGTATCAGGTAAACATAAATTCTAGTAGGCCTACAAATGAAATGACAGTATACTAATATATCTGTAGAGAGGCTATGACAAACACTCATGCACAACAATCACTTCAGGCCAGTTGTCATGCATGCGAGTTTCAATAACAGGAAACTCAGACGGGCATGTAAGACACACCAACAACACCACCCCAGGGATGCAAAATGATAACTAACGTAATGCAATACTACTAGATTCTGAATAAAAGGTCGAAATAATAGTTGGGTACGCCGATTAGATTCACTATGCAGAATTCCATAGCCTCTCAAATGGAATATTGGAAACTGTGAACAGTTGGCTAGCCGTACATAGTATGGTATGGTTAAAGCTACAAGTGGTAACTGTAATGATGTCCGAACTGCTGCATAAAATAAAAATAAAAAAATAGTACACTATCCACTTTAAATACCTTTATTGACATTGTAAACCAGTAGATGACCACCTCCAACCACCGCAGAATAGATGAGCTAGTTATATTGTAGTAGCATAATCTACTGTACACCATAGTGTGAAGTGAGGGGCGCTCTTATCATCATGCATCATCTCATCCTGGCCAATCACAATGTGCGTCCCCACTTTTATCTTCGATGTTTGCGTTTACACAATGTTTGTGTTTACACAAACACTCAAAGCTGGGCATAATTTAATTATATGCATTCATATAAGCCTGTAAGGTCCATTATATTGAAAGCTAGAGCTATCAGTCTAAGAAGGGGAGAAATTTCTATCACCCTCCTTTGTGTATGTCTTCTTGCGTCGACTACGTTCGACTCTGCAAGGCACTTAAAGAGAAATGTGTTCCGATATAAAGACAGAGCGAGAGATGACAGCTTATCAAAACAGCCCTGCAGTACCAAACGGAAAATGTGTCTCAGCATGTCATAATGACAGGGAAAGTTCCTTGTTCATGATCACCTAACACTCTTTGGTCTCAATGATGTACAAAATGTCCAGATAGATAGAGGGTCAACTACAGTGTATTGTAAATCATCATACTCTTTTCAAAGTTGATAGGAACATTCTAATTTCATTCAATGTATCCAGTAAAGGATTACGCACAGAAAATATGCTTTATTTAAAATGTTATATTTAAAATAGAAAAAACTATATGCCATGCCTACAGTGTTTGTGTGAGAATATTCATTCAAACATTTGTATGCCTTTAGTTATTGAGGGAGGGACTTTCTTTTACCCTGCTGTGGTGATCAAGTGTAACCTGAACATTGTGCATAACTGTATATATGCAGCTATCATCTGAAATGTCTTTCCTGATACTGAGATTAGGTTACTGAATGCCGGCGAATGTGATCACAGTACGCAGATGTCTCACCAAAACCACATACCATTCACATCACAGTCATACAGCATAGTGTCCACACACTACAGTACCGATATTAAGTACAGTAAGGCCATGAATGAATCAGATTCATATTGATATACTACATGTAGTATATGTTTGAACGTACTTAAATTTCACACGAAATGAAAAAAAAAGGGAAAAGATCAAAACGCTGACTGGATATTTAAACAACTGTTGGAGAAAAGGAGGGGGTAAGGGTAACTGAAAAAAAGATATGAAGAAAAGACATCTGTTGCTGAACATTTTGAAAAATGAACATTTCATTTTTGGATGCGGAATCCATCAGCAGGATCTCTGTTGAAGCCATGCTGAGAAATATCACAATTCTTTTTACGGTAAGAGTAAACATTTCTGAATATAATTTACACATTCACATAAATACGATACGAGTACGTTCCTGTATTGCAGATTGCGCGCGCACACACACACACACACACACACACACACACACACACACACACACACACACACACACACACACACACACACACACACACACACACACACACACACACACACACACACAGTGTAAGATCACTCTTAAGACTGGTAGCTAGGCCACAGTAAATTCAGAAGAAGATATTATCTTCAATGGAATTACTCTTCTGTATCTGAAAACGTATGCAGTGACTCAAAGGTAGGGCAAGTGATATGTTTGGGCAGGATGTTCTGATAGTAATTATTGGTATAGAGTTCAGTAACAGCAGCCTCCCTGTCTCTCCAGCTTTTAAAAAAAACAGAAAATACATTTTTAGGTGGGTTGAAAACTTTCAGCCAACCAGGAAAAAGTACCCATTCATCAGCTTAAATTTTATTCAAATGTATCTGCTCAATTCTTGGTGCCATCACTTCCAATTTCACTGGTTTAGTTAAAGTTCTCCTGATTGGATAAAATAGGTATCCCGACCTGAAAATTCATTTTCCGTTTACCAAAGAGCAGTAGAGACTTCTGTTACTGAACCAACACTATAGCAATGGGTACAGAATATAGAGCTATTTAACACTTATTTGAACAAAATAATGTAATAATTTGTATCGTGTTTTGTAGCTAACCTCGGCTCTTCTCCCCACTTGGTTCGACTCTGGGCTGGCTCCATAGGGGGCTGGCTAGAACCCGTGCGTGACACATCTGCTGCTCGTCGACAAATTCGACAGTCTCCTTAAAAAAAAAAACAATCCAGTGGCATTGACATTAATGGGTGGCATAAACAGCATGTGAAAATGTTATTGGAGGATGCGGTATTTGAAGCAATGGTATAACTTGATACGGCTCAGTGTTAAAAGAACATGAAACATCGGAGGTCAGATTTGCATAGTTGTGTCTGTGATTTTCGATAAGTTACTCAATTATGCAATTTATTAAATTGAACACATACTGTACATTGAAATAAACTCTGCACAGAGTATTAATATTGCATGGTGTGATAAGAAGTCATAAGATGCGTTCCTGATATTATAATTATGCTTTCAAAATGAGGAACAATAAATACAATACAACTCGTCCTGTATACACACTCGCAGCCAAGTTCAAGTGAGATAAACTAACTGAAAATAACTAGGCTACTATAATGTTTTGAAGAAAGAAGAAAGAAACGATCCTGGCACTCAAGGTTAAAATGAGGAAGATAGCCTTCATTAAATAAAAAAGGCAACTGCCAACATGTTTCGACCTAACCGGTCTTCATCAGGGCAAGAATGATACTATGTTACTATAATATGTTGTTGAGTTACGCTAATGCAGCTAAACTGATTTACAGGGATTGTATATATTGGACAATGGTTCAGTCTTGTACAACAGTGGTTTTCAACCAGTGGTCCGGGGGCCACCAGTGGTCCTTGAGGAGTTTCCAGGTGGTCCCCAGCTAAATGACGGAGAGATGGTAACCAAATGGACCCTACAGGTCCATTTGGTTTCATTTTACACTCTCAAGAGTTACATTATTGTTAAACATCTTTATTAGGCTACTTAATTTACAAGAAGTCGACACAATTAGAGAATGTAAAATAATTGGCATTTTGTTCAAGGTCTGACTGTTATCTCTCCTATGGTACCACATCAATACACTCGATGCAGCATGGAATTGTGGACAGAATCGTATTTCAATGAGTCACAACAAAATGTTCTTTAGTTTTGTGTCTGAGAGGCTAAATCTCAACAAATGGTGGATTGGTGGTCCATGGTTCAAACGCAGAATAAATAATGGACCTTGATATGAAAAGGGTTGAAAACCACTGTTGTACAGGAATGATTTAACCATAAAATTAACGTTGGGATATTCTATTTAAATAATGAAACACACAGTGTGTGTGTGTGTGTGTGTGTGTGTGTGTGTGTGTGTGTGTGTGTGTGTGTGTGTGTGTGTGTGTTCATTCCTATTATGTACTGGGCTGGCTGCATTATTATGTGATTTAACAGTACTAATGTATCAACAATTGGCGACAATACTAATGTATCATAATGGGCTACTCTGTCTGGAACTCATACACAGCACAGCAAAGTACAGTACAGGAAACAAACAAGTATCAAATGCAGAAGGTGGGATTTGAGAGGAGGGAGGGAGGTGTGTGTCCAGGTGACGAACGATGAGGAGAAGCAGGATTTTCACTGGAAAAGCTCATGAGCAGTGAGTGAGCACAGATATCCAGAAGGAGAGGCGGATACAGTACATTCTGACTTCACAGGTGAAACGTTGTCGTTTGGTTAAAATAATACGAAATATAAAAAAGACGAGAGCAGCTTATCGCGTGCAGACATTCCCTTTTTCTTCACTATACATCCTGACTTCATCCATAAAGTGACGCCACAATTACGATATATGACCCCCCCCTGAACAATATTTAGTCAACTTGACCATTGGCTCTGTACTTGGGTCTGCACTCTGCTCACAACGCCTCAGCTAATGTTCCCCATCACACAAAGATTTGGTGGACCACCTGTAGTAACTCCGAACACCCCCTAGGGCCTAGGGGTCTCGGACTACTGTCACTGTTGAAGACCCCATTACAGTAGTAGGCTATGTATGATATATTATAATATGGCATATTGACCAAAATGGAGGCCTGCTAAGTGCAAATGTTCAGATGCTGAGCTGGTAGGAATTAAGAAGTCCCATCACTTTAAAACAAATGTACTCCCACATGTTTTGCTCAGCTTGACAGTAAACTCGCTAGACTGCATCTTCAGACTATACAAAAGTTATAGCCAGATTGTTGAATTATCAAAAACTGATTTTATTTTTACAATATTTTGAGTTCTGTCCTCATTTATAATGGCAGTCAGTGCAAAAAGAGCACATGTATAGGCCTACATCAATTATGGAGTAAACAATAGTTACAAATAAATTATAGGCCTATATGTAAATATAATAGTTATTTTTATTTATTTAATTATTTATTCACTACCCTTGCCTTATGGTTGTGAGTTTGAGGCCAGCCCAATTCCTTGGTGACGCAGAATGAACATGCTAATGCAGCAGTAGCATGATCAGTTGAGACTGATGAGAGATGTATTTTCTTCTTGCTCTTGGTTTGATACAATTCTCAATGGAACAGAGCCTTAATTAAGTTAATTAGTATCATTGGTAACACCTGTGAATGTATAGTAAGTGTCCCGGGAGCCAGCTAATCTTGTTGTGGTAGGCCTACTGTTAGGCTATTGTCATTCACTTCACTTTTGGCATATAACACAGGACAGGTGTATCGTGTTTTGTAGCTAACCTCGGCTCTTCTCCCCCCACTTGGTTCGACTCTGGGCTGGCTCGAACCCGTGCGTGACATCTGCTGTCTCCTTTAAAAAAAAAACAATCCAGTCTCCTGCTGCGATGCTGAAATCATTCTGGCGGCGGGGTTACCTAAGTTTTAACAATAGGCCTGTGGAAAACACAAAAATGTGGAAAACACAAAAATGTTTTAAGGAAATGTCAACAGGCTCAACGTGAAGGTTTCAAATTACGGTTTATTTTAGTGTTGCAGCAACAGCATATGTTCACTTGTCATTGCGTCTTATTGGCATAATGGCTATTGAGTTTAAGTGGCTGGTGCTTCATTAGAGTGTTTCCTCATAAGGGCATACTTACATCTTATGGTATGGATACTTTGTTGTTTGTTTGTTGTTCGCTGGGCAGTGGGCACCATTTCAAACAACCCTCAAGTCGGAAGTCCTCCCAAGTCACATGTCTGCCTCAGATGAAACACCTTGGGAAACCCATGTATGGTGAGATGGTGCCCTCTGCTGGTTACAATGCACAAGGAGGCAGAGCACAGCATACCTGCAGACTGAATATTGTTTGTGAATTTGTTCTTGCAATAGTCTTGGCCTTTCCTACAAGAAACTGCTCCATTGTAAATAAGGTCAGGACGATCTGATACTACAGTTCAAACCCAGCATCAGAATGGATAAATATAGGTGATGTAATGCCTTTTAACTTGGCATGGTGGGTGATGGCAAAGAGGCTGGTCTGAGTTTTTCAGAAACTGCTGATCTACTGCAATTTCATAACAATGAGTCTACCATATAGTTAAAATAGAGTTGGAAGTTAAATGGCCTTTTAAATGAGAGGGGGTAGCATTTATATAAAATATCAAAATATTGAATCAAGCAACTTAAAACCTGTCTGGGTTTTAAAAATACTGGTTAAATACTGTGGTCCTAGACAAATCAGGGACAGCGTCAAGTGATGCTGTTTGAGCTTCACATGTTCAATGAATCTCCCCCTAGCTTTCTCACTACGATGGGATTGCACTTTGTTCATCTTGCCCCTGAGAAATACCTTGGATACTACAATAACTAGAAACTAATAAACTATAGAAACTAAACTGAACATCTTCAACCCAATCCAGAAATGAACTGAAAAACTAAAACTATGAATTATAGTTTTGGGTGTATAATTAGGTTTTTATTTCAGAGCTGTTTTACAGTACTGCACAGCACAAAGAAAAACATATTGAGGAACATAAACATAGGGAACACCCCTTAGGCATAACTGTACGTGCAGTGCTGGATAGTATGGAGAATTACAGTAGTCTTTCAACTACTCCTGGCTCTTCACTAGAAAGCCAATACTCGCATGAGAGCAATTAAACAATTCAGGACAAAAAAAATGCAGTATTAATACAAATACATTTAGTCAACTAAAATAAAATGCATTACAGATTATAACTGATTCAACCGTTGAACAAATGCTTAGATGTTTTGGAGGGTAAGACCAGTAAAATTCATTTTTGTTCAACATGAAATAAGCAATTGATTATGGAGGCAATAGACAATTGTGAAACATTTGCATGTACGTGCAAAAGCATTTGCAATTTATTAAACGACCGAGAACTAGAACTATTGACTGATATTCGATAGTCAAACCTACATTTCAATATAAAAAATAAACGAACATTTGAATGTGAAAATTAGTTTTGAATTTAAAAGAAAATACAATACTAATCTCCCTTTGCGAGTTCTCGCTTGGCCCCATTAGGCCCACTGTAACCTTGCAGAGTAGCTGGCCTCTGCAAACGGCAAGCTACACTAAAGTTACACCCCACCCTTGCTGTCCGCAGATCCCAGTAAGTAGTTTCCCAGTAATCTTGGAACTGGGTGCTTTCATTTCATTTAAACAACATTTCAGGCTATTTCGATTCGAGTCTGACTGAATGTAGGTTTTTTTTTTGTAGCCGTCAAGGTAGATTGTTGCATGTTGATAACAGCTCATCACTTGGAGTGATGCATTTTTCTTCTCCGTTAAACTTCAATAACCCAGGCTTTTATTTATTCCATTTACATAACCTTATTAAAATGAGGCTATAGAGTAATACATGAAGAATTATTCATTTGTTTTATCTCATGGCAAGAGAGCGGGTTTCTCAATATATATATATACCATATAGGAAAAGAAAATCTGCTGTATTTCAATTAAGTTTTCCAGCATACATAGGTTCGAACCAAAGAGTTTAACAGTTTTTCTAAGGGCCAATTCATACTCTTATTTTATAGCCAAAAAAGTTGGTTCGGCTTTGTAGAGACTACAATGTGATGTCATTCGAGGTTCGAGGGTCGGGAACCGTCCAAAAGTCAGCGCTTCGGTACCACTGAAAGTTTCTGACGACTCCATCATTTCGGCACTACAGCTGTATTTCCTCATTCATTCAGCCCAGCTTCGAGTTCAAATTGTCGCCAAACTTCCAAATACTTGTGGCCCGGGAAATGAGCTCTCACACTCACAGGCCATGCGATCTGGCTGCAAGTGTTGTCACTTGTCAGCCTACGGTTGTCAGACAAGGCGATGCAAGGGGTAGAAATGGCGAGAAAATGTATATGTACCCGCGGTGCGCAGCTCATTACCCGGTAAATTCATGTCAAGGACCTCTAAGAAGCGACTTCGGCATTAGCCATGAGGGAGTATGAATTTACTTTTATAGAGCCTGACTAAATTCGGGTCAGGGACCATAAGAGTTATAAAGGATAGAGGGCGGACAGCTCCACCCCCTGTTATTAATTTCAATGGAAGTTGCTCAGTGGCATTTTGAAGCCCCCGGAAGAACGCTCTACTTCCGCATTTGACCACCAATAGTTGGTGGTCAAATGCGGAAACGAGCGCTCAATGTTAAACCCCAGCTGCACGGGGTTTCCTCGTGCAAAATGCAGGGCCCGCCTGCAGTTCCAGCTCTGACCACTATGTTTCGTGGCCAGCCATTCTGGGGGCTTGTCCCGAAACGAAACTTTTTTTCTGCACTAAATAGGAGTATGAATCGGCCCTTAGCCCCCCAACCTCATAGTGTGTCAGGTCAAGCTCTGTGGTTGACTGTGACATCTCTCTCCATTTGTCTCTTCTTCCATCTGCCTCACTACAGCAGTTGCTCGGGATGTCTTCTCCGCACATGCTTGGTTAAGTGGTCGGACCTGGTGAAGCCGCGTTCACAGTCGGGGGCTTCACACTGGAACGGCTTCTCGCCCGTGTGTTTCCTGTAGTGCCGATTCAGCTCGTCGGAGCGCGTGAAGCTCCACGTGCAGCCGGCCCAGTCGCATTTGTGTGGCTTGTAACCTATGAGACAACAGAAACAAAAAAGCATACAGACAAGACGCCTAAAAGTCACATTATGATGATCTCTGTTGAATGATAAATTGCTCTGGATTAAATGCAGATTAATCATATGTAGCTGTATACAATTTATACATAGTGTATCTCCAATCTCAGAGTGGATGTGAAGTACGGTCGGGTGCCGTGAGCCACATGTCTTGTAAGACAAACATTCTGTACACATTCTGTTAATGTGCCCAGTGCACAAGCATCCGAAAGCAAACTCCATTCTTCTCACTGTGAGCTCTCCCCTCCAAGTACACGACTCCAGTGCATGTGTCCACTCTTCCTGCAGAAAAGTCTTCTCGGATCCATCTTTGGCTTCGTGTTCCAAATAACAGTAGACAATGTTGTGGCAAAACTGCTCCCTCTAGCCTGGAAACGAGGCGTAGGTTTAGCTGCCACTTTCCTTGAAAGATCCATCATTGGAGCATCTTGTATATCTCCGACTACAGGGTCTGTAGCGATTCTCGCTTGTTGCCGCTGAATAAAAGTTACAATATCAGCAAAATGGTAAATGGTGCATTTATATAGTGCCTTTGTCCAAGGCGCTTTACAGAGACATGTTTGCAGATGTATTCAAGTCACAGAGGTTGTACACATTCTTCATGGCATTGCAACATCCTTGCAAGAATAGGCTGAATGATTGTAAGGCATTTCATGAGCTCTTTGATAGAGGTTGTCAGTGCCTTTATTTCATCCACTTTCCTTTTGAATTGACTAGATTTTATTTGCAAGAGCCTTTTCAGTGAGATTTATTTTTTCCTTGTCCTGTTTCCCAACGTTTGAATCAACTTTTGTTCCACTAATTTTGAATGCACAAGCAAATGACACAATGAGAATCCAATGCAAGCCAGACACATAGAACAGCCACAGCGATCGCAAAGAACAGTGCACGTTAATTGTTTGACACACACAATAGGCAAGATTTAGCCCGGCGGGCCGCTCTCACATCCACAGCGTATTTAACACAATGACAGTTACCACTCAGCGGCAGAAGTTCACAGAACCAGCTCAGACTGTTCCGATTTCCAAACAGCACTGAACGAAACGGGTCGTGTTGTGTGCTGTATATACGTTACTGCTGGTCATTTGATGCGCTCCTTGATGTGTGTGTGTGTGTGTGTGTGTGTGTGTGTGTGTGCGTCCGTGCGTGTGAGATCATTCCATTGTTTGCATGACGTGCATTACTCGCTTGCTCCGCATCCAAAGCGTGACTTGTCCGGTCCTTCCGTGGCTCCAATACATTCGTTTGTGTCACTCTTCGCTGACAAATGTATGGCGAGAAACGTATTAAGCCACCGAGGCTAAAAGCGGGGAAATGTACTGCATGCCAACTCACTTCTCCAGTGTACTGCGTTTCGTTCATTTAAGGTGTATTAAAAAATGTATTTAGCAACATCATTCATAACAAAGTGCGTAGTGCAAATAGTATACAGATAGCAGCATGGTGTTGTCTTAGCGTTTGTAAAGCGGACAGCAAAGTTGGAATTTCCCGTCGTTCACCCCCTCTCCTTCCATTCATGAAACGCCATCGGTGAACAGCTGACTTTACTACCTGTCTGACGTACCACCCAACACCAGGTGACCATAGAAACCATAGCAACTCATCGAGCTGTCTTAACTCTATACCCGTCACCAACACATACAGTAGCATAGTCACTGTACACAAATTCAAAGCTACAGACGGTACAGACCTGAATGTCTCCTCAAGTGTATGTTCAGGTGGGTTCTTCTGGTGTACATAGCTTTGCAGCCATTAAAGGAACAGCAGAATGCACGTCTGGTCTCCCGTAATGTCTCAGTTCTGGAAAATGGAGACAAATGTAAATAGACAAAACCACAACAACAATGTGTTGTGAGCCATATGTTATCACAATGTCCCAAATTCGAGACAATATCTAGTCTCATCCAGAGCCATAGAGTATAGACAGAGTTGCGACATTGAGGGGGCAGAAAACAGGGCTCTGGAACAGCCTACTAGAGGAACTGAGGCTAACCGGTTTTTTAACGAGTTTTAAATCTCTCTTAAAAACACATCTACATATACAGGTTGGCCTTTTCACCTCCTTAAGTCATTTCCGGTATTGTTGCTTATTTGTTTTTTCTATTATTATTATTATTATTTTGTTATTACATTATTGTTGTATTTTGATGTTTTACATTGTTTTGATTGTACAAGCACTTTGTAACTTAAATTATGTTGCAACTTTTCAGGACTAGAAAGTTTCTATTCGCTTGCATTCCCCATCAATGATGTCACTGCTGGACGGGTTTCTGAACTGCCCACAGCCCTCCCAAGAGACACAGACTGAGTTCCTGATTATTAGTGAGGACCTGTTATATGAAGATAGGTTGAAAAGTGGCCCTATAAGCAATGGTTGGTTCAGGTTGGTTCAACCATTGCTTAACCAACCACTTAACTAAGTAAAGCGTCTAAGCCTGGCTGCCCTGACTCTAATGCCTAAATATAACCAGATCAAAGAACACATCTGTGCACTGCAGGGAATACATAAACTTAACCAGGGAAGGGGACAGTTTCCTAAATTTAAACAGAGGGAATAATCTAGATGGAGGGACTATATAGACGCAATTTGCAACTCTAGATTTTTTTTTATAATAGCTCTAACGCATTAGAGCTATGGATCAGAGCTACTCTAGGCCAAGCTTGAATTATCCTCTTTCAATCTGCCGAGCTTTTGTTTCATGAAAATCCACCGTAGACATGTTATGAGCTACTTTCAGTCAAGAAATTATCTGCAGGTGAATCTTTTTCTAAGTGTTGGAGTTTGGAAGCACTCGTCGTAAGTCACTGAACGGTCCAGCGTACCACCGGTTTCGAATATGCACATAATGCAGGAGGCAGCAGCGCGACGCGTTAAGAAAAACGAGTGCTTCCAAACTCCAACACTTAGAAAAAGAATCACCTGCACAGAAAGTAACTCATAACAACATGTCTATGGTGGATTTTTATGAAACAAACGCTTGGCAGATTGAATGAGGATAATTCAAGCTTGGCCTACAGCTCAGCTGCAATGTTGGTGAGTTTAACGTCGTTTAATAACAAGCAAGTCAATGGAGGGTATTGCAACTCTAGATTTATCCCGGCTATAGCACCACCATTCAAAATAAGTCTCTGACGCAAGTTACCTTTCTTCGCCACTTTCTTTTCGTGTGTTATTCTTTGTTTTACTTTTGGAAAGCAAAGAATTCTGTTTGGACCTGGTGGTACATGAGGGCGAAGTCACGGAGACTACGTGCAACGCGTCGTGGCTGGATTCTTGTTTTCCTTGTATCCGAGGCTCCCTGATATGGACCTCTACCGTTTCTTCTTTTATGTCCATTATTGTTGTCAACTTGTCACGCTTGAATATCTGCTTGTAAAAACTACAAAAAGAACGTTGCGTCTATATTCTAGTAGTGTACATCCAGAAGGCAGCCCGTCGCACACCATGCATGCGCCGCACACGTACGTCTGTTTATTTTTCCGTGTTGCCTGCCCTATAGTATGTATGCTGTGTCCAGCCAGCTGCCAAATATTAGCTTAGTATGATCCGTCTACGTTTACTTTGAAAACGGATTTCCGTTTCCGGTGCGCTCAGTTTCCGGTGTGCGTGGTGGTACAGTAGTTCTCAAAGTAGGGACCGGGGACCCCCAGGGGTTCTCGAGGGGATTCCAGGGGGTCCTCAATCAAAAAACACTTTTAAACAATATAATAATAATAATAATAATAATAATAATAATAATAATAATAATAATAATAATAATAATAATAATAATAATAATAATAATAATAATAATAATAATAATAATAATAATAATAATAATACAGTCGATGTATATAGCGCTTTATAGAGGCAGCGGTGGCCGAGTGGATTGCGGAGCGGTCTAGATACCGGAAGGTCGCCAGTTCGAATCAGCGATCCGACACGTTAAAATTACCACCGTTGAAGTGCCCTTGGACAAGGCATTGAACCTCTACCATGAAATGTTCCATGTGGGCCTGGCTGTAAACAAGTATCTGATGCTTAGTCCAGTTACCCTTGGTAAACTTGATTTACCAGAAAGCATTTCTTCTCTTCTTCATAGGTAAAACAAACAAAACAACATTATAAAAAAATAACTACCGACCGTAGTTAAAAAGTCTAAAAACTAAGCGCAGAGGCCAGATCTTATATCATAGGCTACTGCACCTGCAGCGCCACCTGCAGTTTCTGCTGTCTTTGGTTGTCCCTGCTGAGTGCTCTGAGAGCTGTGGTTTTCAAACTTTCTATATTTCAAGGACCCCCCCCCCCCCCCCCCCATAACTTTGAGAGACTGAGAGTGTACTAAATGCAAACAAATACCCTACATCTGTACACTCTCACTCAGAGTTACAGATCTTAAAGGTCCATTTAGAACCCCCTCTGAAAATGTTGTCTTCCGAGGAGGGAGCAATAGGGATAGCTATAAGATCACATTTGATTTCATATTACCACTGAACTAATTTTTAGTCTAGAGCCAGGCTATTTAGTAATTTTTAACCTTATTTAAGTCTCCCTCAAATGCAATCTGAAGTCATTTCCTGGAAGAATAAAGGTTCAATGTACTAAAATACTTTTAGCTCATGGTGTTACCCTAAAAGGTTATCTATTAAGTGCATAAATCTATGCATCATCTTATTTATGACGTTTTGCATATAGCCTACAGTATATACAGTATTGTATATTATTGTTTGTCTTTCAATGTTGCCATGAATTTAATACACAGTCTCAATGGAAACAAGCCCTGGGCTTATTGGGTTATCCTTTGTCCATTATTTTGTACAAATCTGTGCCACTGTGTCTTTTTTTTGCAAACTGCTAATAAAAGTATTCAATCAATCAATACATGTATATATGCATCATCTGAAATGTCTTTCCTATTAGGTTAATGCCGGACTTGCCTATGAATGTGATCACAGTACACAGATGAGATCAAAACCTCATACCAGTAACACCAGTACATATACAACTAGCCCCGTGCCGCTGTTACATACAAAATGCAATTTTATTAACCTTCATGCCTCCATTCATATTAATATACATGTATATGTTTGAACTTACTTTAATTTCACAGCTCCATCCATATGAAAAATACAGAGAAAAGAGCAAAACACTGACTCGATATTTAAACAACTGTTGGAGAAAAGGGGGGGAAAGGAGAAAATAAATGAATAGAGGACACCTGTTCTTGAACTTTTTGAAAAATATTAGGTCTGAACATTTCTTTTTCAGATGCGGAAACTCCATGAGCAAGGATCTCCCTTTTTGAAGCAATGCTGAGCAATATCACTTTTTACAGTAAGAGTGAAAGTTTCTGAATATATTTACAACACACTCACTTTACATAAATACAGTAACGATTACGGTATGTAATATCAGGAAATTGGAAACAAAGGCATTGGCTTCACTACTTACAAAACTTCAAAAGCAGAAAAAGAAACGCAGATGTTTACACAAAAAAAGTGTAGGATCAGTATTCATTCACTAGTCACTCTACAACTGGTGGCCAGGCCACCGAAAATTCAGCAGAAGACCCCTCATTGTCTTCAAGGGAATTACTGTACTCTGTTTGAAACATCTTGTAATAGGGAGTGACTTATTGCAAGTAAAGTAATAATGGGCGGCATAAACAGCACGTGAAAATGTTATTTGAGGATGCTGTGTTTGAAGCAATCCCATAAGGCTCAGTGCGAAAAGAACACGAAACATTGGAGGTCAGATTTGCATATTCGTCATGTGCTTTTCCATAATTCACGGTGGTTACTCATATGCAATTTATTAATTTGAAACACACACTGTACGTTGAAATTGAAATAAACTCTTTGATATTAACATATCGTGACATGAGGCACTATTAATTGTTATTGCATAACTTTGACCCTGGTTACCGTTACAAAATTATGCTTTCAAATGAGGACTCGCACTGGAGGGAAATACAATACAACCTGTCTGTAGTGTATATACACGCTCACAGCCACCTTCAAGTCAAATTAACATTTTTAAAAAGTTGATTAAGGCATGCAAAAGTCATACTGACAAAAGATTTATGAATTGATATGTGCTTGACCACTATACCTTTTTGTTCAGGTATGGTAAAGTAGTAAAACAGGGATTTAAGTACCTTGAAATGGTTGATGTCTATAAAGGGTTGGTTACTGGCTATTGGACAGCGTTCAGCCTTGAACTAGAAGGATTTGTATGACCTTGGTTAACCACAACCCAAAAGAAAATGAAACCGTTACACAACATCACATGGAAATTTACAGAATGATAAACTGCTTTAGCTATACCAATATCCCAACTTTGCTGTATATCAAATTAGATAAATTACAGTCTCTGAAAAAAAGACTTTACATGTATAAATGTATTTTCTGCACCTACTGATCAAGAGCCCTGTTTTTCCAATGTATATACAGCCGAACTTGTTATTAAGTTTTATTTTCACTATCACATATATTACAACATTTCAAAAGATCATTTGTACAGAAAATAGTTATATGCAATGATGAAGTGCCCCTCAATCATAAAATGTTTTTTTTACACAGTATATGGATGATAAAATAGAATGATGATTATTTTGTGTATAAATCGACATCTGAAATAAAATAATTTGAAAATCATACTAATAAACAAACAAGGTGCTGATATGCTTTTTGCCGAAATGGTAATACAACTGGGCATAATCACGTGTGCACAAATAATATACATAAATATGACAACATACATTATAATTCTTCATTACATCAAAGGGGAGTCGCATACGTTCATTGGGTGGATGTGTGTAACTGACTTCCTGGAATTGGCTACTTACTGAAAGTTTGGATGTTTGTGCGTGCGTGCGTGCGTGCGTGCACACACGTGTGCGTGTTTGACAGTTTGTGTACTGTATGTGTGGTTTCCTTATAAGTACTCTTATAGAATAGCTTAACATTGCTATGTACTGGCCTCAGTCCAAAAACTGCATTTATAGCAGTACTCTTGTATCATATGGGTTACTCTATCTGGAACTCTCATACAGCACATTGAAGTATAGGAAACAAATCGATGAAAAACCTCGGTGTACTTGTGCGATGGGCCTCCCAAAACACATGCATGTGCACACTTGCGCGCACGCACACACAAACACACACACACACGTTTGTGCGTGCTGCAAGCATGTTTGTACGCGTGCATGTGCGTTTGTGTGTCCTCCAAACAAAGGTCTGAATTGTAGTTTATAGTTTAAGTGATTCATTCGTGAGACAGACAAACATTTCAAGGACGGGGGGGGATTTCGAGTAGTTCCCTATTCAAGGCTATGCTGTCTGCAGGTAGAAAGGAGCCAGTGAACACCAGGATGGAGACAAAAGGTAAATGTACTAACGTAAGGCGGTGGCACGGGTGAAATGATCGCAGACCTTCATTTAGGCGTGACATCAAAACACAGAACAACGAGGACGAGATAGTATAGTTTCTCGTCGTCTTGTTCAGTGTGTATTGCTCTTCTGTATTGTACATCAGACACCACTAACTAACTAGTACAGTATGTCCCTGTAACACTGCAGTCAAGCTGGAGCCCGTGTCAGCTTTATTCATGTCATTTCCATGACAAAAAAAACCCCCATACGAGAATATGTAACTTAAATAAAGTTGTCATACATTGAGTCTGTAAGGTGCCTGTTTCTTCTTTTTTTTTTTTCACATACTGGATATCTGTTCACTGATTGTTTCAAAGTTCATTGGATGTGGGAGGAGGGGGGGGGGGGGGGGGGGGGGGTGGTGGTGGTGATCTTTCTGTGATAAATATAATCAAAGCAGGCATAAAAAGCAAGATACAATAAACGAAAGAAGTTGTCATATTTAAACTATTATACCTTATAAGATTGCACTTTACTGATTGCTAATCACAGCACAAAATGCACCAAAGATATATATTTTTTTTAAAGAAAATGTTTTCCAAGAGGCTCAACATAAAGGATAGCGAAAATGAGATCTGGGGGGGCTTCCCAACCCTGTGAGTTGATCAACGTACAAATGATGTGTTTCTTTGCTGGTGGTGCCACTTGTGTGTTCGTTGTTTTGTCTGAAGTACAACAGAATACCATAAGCAAATCTCTTTTTTTAACTAGGCCTATATATCTTATGGCATGGATGTGTTTATGAGTTGAGGTTGCTGATGCTTTTGCTTCATTCCGGTGGTGGCTATAATAAGGTCTGAATATCATCCGATTAGGTTGCTGGCCTTGAAGTGGACACATGAGCCCCCTCTTTTTTTGAGTGTCCCAAGTCACTGTCCCCATCTGGCCTGGGTGCCTCTCAGATCTAACAGCAGATTTAAGGGAACCCATGTGTGGTGAGATGGCGCCCTCTGCTGGTTTACAATGCTGGCACACAAGGTGGCAGAGTACAGGAATGGTGCAACAATACTGCCTGTGTGGATCAAACTAGGCCTGAGTCCTTTTTCCTACTGTCCCCGTAAGCTTGACGGATCAAAAGAGCACACACAAACAAATCCAATCCATACGCAGGGAGGTCTTTCACATTATGAACGCCTGAAAAAGCAGCCATTTTAACAATATAATTAAAACAAAGATACCAAGAGGAAATAGTTGCGATTGCATTTTTCTTTTTTCTTCTTTTTTTTTTTTCTTTTTTCGTCCAAATGAATGAGGACAAGTCCATCTTATAAATCTAGATGAAACATTTACCAACAGTGCTGTAAAAGACAGATTTTTCAATTAAAACTCCAAACAACAACAACAATAAAAGATCCTGCGGTCCATTTACTTCCAACCCCAGTGACAGAATCCAGAAGTGACCCTGTTTTTGTGCTGGACGCGCTCCATTCATCTCTCCCTGCTCTCTCCCTGCGACTGGGACAGGTAAGAGTGAGCGAGTGGGTTGTGTACGTGTATCTGTGTGCGTGCGTGCGTGCGTGTGTTCTCATGTTATGTGTATGTGACCGTGCATCCAGACCAGCTGAACCACATTTAAGAGAGAGAGAGAGAGAACCAGCCCTCCCTCCCTCCCCCTTCCTAACCCCCGGGCCATGTGTTGAACGAACACGTGCGCACTTCCTCTCCGTGTTGGACATCTCTCTCTGTCTGTCTGTCTGTCTGTCTTGTCTGTCTCTCCGTCCCCTCCCCCGTCACACCAACATGTGTCTCCGTCGGTGCAGGGCCAAGTGGTCAGACCGGGAGAAGCTGCGGTCACAGTCCGCACACTTGAAGGGTTTGACGCCCGTGTGTTTCCTGTAGTGCCGCGTCAGCTCGTCGGAGCGGGCGAACTTCCACGTGCAGCCGTCCCAGGTGCATTTGTATGGCTTTTCACCTATAGAGACAACAGGCAGCAAAAGCACATTTTTTATAGACAAAAATTGTCTCAATGGCACGCGAGTCCATTTTGATGGCGTCTCCGTCAAATGACTCTAACTGCATGGGTTCCTAGTTTCCTTTTTAAAACATATTTTTTTATCCCACGATTTTGCAACCCATTTTTCACACCCGTTCACGGACCCTCCGCCAACATAGTCCCCATTATATGGGGGACAAGGGGAAAGCAACGGACTTTAACTCATGCTTCCTTCATGCCTGAGTGTCCAAGTTGCTCCTTTACACCTGACAGGGGGGAGTTTCCCTGGTTGGACGTACCGTGTCTGGAAGGAACACATTATTCCAACCAGTTCCTTTCCCCTCCATCAGGCGCCCCAGCTGGCCAGGGGGAGGTAGTTTGGGTTCCTAGTTTCCAATAGTTTTACCAATGCATTTCCAAAACCTTTCCAGAATATTTAACCCAATTTCAAGGCCAATATAACAATCATTCAGCACAATAACTCCTTTGTGCAATGCACAAAGACAGGCAGCGTGGCAACAATAAAGCATAGAATATAGAATGCTATAATTCGATTACAACGTTTGTACCAAATGTGTTGCTGCGCCACCTATCCTAGGATCACGCTGTCGCGTATAGTCGTACACATTAGGCTGCAGTCACCCTGCCCTTTTGGCGAATAACGACTTATGTTACATATTTCGTGTAATGTTAAATTATACATGTTTTGGGGGGAAAAAAAGCTTTTTATCAATAAAATCAATAGAGCACCGAAGTCTGACGTCACTTTCAGTAGAGGGCGTCAGTCCCCAGGTTCATGTATTTTTTTAGTTGCATTGAAATCGCCATAGGAGGATTTTTAGATTGCTTCATATAAGAACTGTGTTTGAAAATCGTCGGGATGAGCGAGTTACGTCAGGACTTCGGTGCTCTATAGCCCAAAAACAATGCATAGCCAACTATTTCTTCCAGGACCGTCGACCAATTCCAAATCTTTTCCAGGAATTTCATGACTTGTGGGGAACCCTGAATAAATGACAAACCTGTATACTTTAGTACTACAGAGTCAGAGGTTTACTGACCTGTGTGTGTCCTCCGGTGTGCTTTTAGATGGGAGCTTTTGGTGTATACTTTATTGCAGCCTTCAAAGTCACACCTGTGGATGCGTCTCTTTTTGGAGTCGGGAGACTCTGACCTCCGCGGGCGCCGGATGCTCTCAATACTGAACGGGGACATGGAACTGTAACACAGAGCAGAATGCAAATTAGCCACTTAAATTAAAACCCATTTAGCATTGTGTTATGCTTTAGCTATTGAAAAATAGCAGATCTACAAGCTCGTAGCGCGCCACTCGGTGGCGCGCTACGAGCTTGTAGGTCTGCTATTTTTGAAAAATCGAAGAACGACTGACATAGAAACATAGCTTTTTCAGAAAACTGTCAGAAGACATTTTTAGAATCTGATCTCAGGTCAGAATGGGTTAAGAGTCCTAGTGGACTCTATACGAGTGGAGAATATCATCGTATTTCTTTTGCATGTGAAGAGATAAGAGATAACACCTAATGTAGACTCTCATGGTATGACCAGTAAAAATAACTTAAGATAAAAGAAAGCTGCTTGACACTCAGGAATAATAAAAAATAATTCTGTAACCCAATTTATTTTCACATGATGCTGAATTAAGGAAATATTTTGTTGTAAAGTCAGATTTAAAAAAATAATCAGCATAATGTGAATTTATGTCTTTCTTAGTGTTTGAGTTTTTTCTACTTTCTAGTTATTTTTCTACTTTCCAGAAATATTGCATTGGTCAATAGATGGCACTATAACACTGCATCACAGTCTAGTGTCTTGTGGACCAGATGAGAGTCAGGCTACTTTCCTTATTCCAGTGACTCCTGTGTTTTCATCAATCATAGGATGAAGAGTGTCACATTCTCTCCGTGCAGTTCAATAAAGTTAATGACTGCTGAGTTGTTTGCATCATCAATACAATTTGGCATGACATTTCCTCTCCAATAAGTAGTCAATACTACTCCTTATATACAATTTGTTGCCACTTGTCGTGAAGCCCTGCAGCAAAGCGTGCGTGTGCGTGTGTGTGCGTGTGTGTGTGTGTGTGTGTGTGTGTGTGCGTGCGTGTGGGTACATGGATTTAGAAGATTGTAATAACAGGCATACTAGATCTTTTGTCGACACACACACACACACACCAAGGAAAGGAGGAAGGTGAAAAGGGGCGGAGCCAGGGGAGGAGGAGCCTGTAGTTGAAGTGACAGTCAATAGTCCATGTCCCATCATTAGTGACTGTCAATTAATGAGTAATGACCACATTCCAAATGTGATACACACACACACAGAGATAGATAGATAGATAGATAGATAGATAGATAGATAGATAGATAGATAGATAGATAGATAGATAGATAGCTGTTTTCGGTGTGGACATTGAGAAAGCGGCAGAAGACGGAGGGGGGTAAGGGGAAGGAAGGAGAGAGAGGACCCGGTGTGGGTGTGGCCAGACAGGCCCCTCCAGTGAACTGTCTCCAACCACACGCAGCCCATGCACTTCCTGTCTCTGTGTAGCAACGAGGCATGCATGCTCACATGGACATGCGCGCACGCACACACACACACACACACACACACACACACACACACACACACACGGACATCGCGTGCGCGTGCACGCAGCAACAGAAAACACAGGGATACATACAGAAAAACACACATGTACACTAGTACACACACACACACACACACACACGGATCACCTGTTGCTCTTGGCTTGCAGCCAATCTGAAGCAGCACAGGAAATGAGCGCACGCTGTAAAATCCTGAGTGCTCGTTCAGCTCTTGAGAGTGTACACTCCTGAGTTAAATTAACAATTAGGGTTTCACTGCGCATGGGCCGGTTCTGCCTCTCTTTCTCTCTCTCTGTCTCTCTCTCTGTCTCTCTCTATGTCTCTCTCTCTCTGTCTCTCTGCCTACACCAGGTAACCGGTGAAATAACACACGGCAGCAAGTTGTTAAAAACTGTGTTTTGGAAAACTATTTTCAAAACTTAATAGAATAAGGTACATACATCTTATGCAAAAGAAATGGTGAGATCACTGAGAACTACTGAAAAGTAGAGTAGTGCAAAGTAAGTGGAGAGAACGTGCGTGCGTGCGTGCGTTCGTGCGTGCACGGAGAGGCAGGATTTAGACCGGCAAAGCTCTGAGCGCAGACATCCAGCGGGAGAGAGAGAGAGAGAGGCGGATGTTTACGTTCTGACTTCATCCATAAAGTGACTCCGCGATTATGACATATAGTTTGGGAAAGGTCTGGACTGGATATAGCTCCAACACTGGGCAGTGGTTTTCAACCAGTGGTCCAGGGACCACCTGATTGTGGTCCTTGAGCGCTCATGCAGCTAAATGATGTGGAGAGTTGGTAACCAAATGGACCACTAGAGATATTTTTTTTTACTATAATTTTTATCCCACGATTTTGCAACCCATTTTTTTCACCCAGTGTCAATTATCTAATGTAATCCTGGGCACTACACTTCCTCTTCCAACCTCATGCTTCCTTATATGCATGAGGAGTCCAAGCTGCTTCTTTTTCACATTTCCCGGCCAGACGTAGCGCGTGGAAGGAACACGTTATTCCGACCAGTTCCTTTCCCTTCCATCAGGCGCCCCGGCTGGCCAGGGGGAGGTAGTTTAGAGACCAGGATTACTGCATGTTTTTTGTGAGGGTATACCTACTACCTACCCTAGGAGGAGACACGGGGAGAACATGCAAACTCCACACAGAAAGGCCCTTTCACCAAACCCCGCCTCGGGTATGAGCACTGATGACACACGGAGGAGAGTGCTCTCAAGAGTTAAATTATTATTAGACATCTGCATTATACTTCATTTACTATAATTCTTACACAATTAAAGAATGTAGAATAATTGTTAGTTTGCGTGTTATCTCTCCTATGGTACCAACATCAATACAGCATGGAATTGTGGTGGACAAAATCTTACCCAACAACAACATATTATTCAAAGTTTTGGGTCTGAGAGGCTAAATCTAATCAAATGGTGGTCCGTGGCTCAAATACCCAATGAATACTGGGCCTTGACACAAAAAGGGTTGAAAACCACTGTCCTATACAGCAATGAAAACCACTGTCCTATACAGCAATGAAAACCACTGTCCTATACAGCAATCTGAAAACCACTGTCCTATACAGCAATGAAAACCACTGTCCTATACAGCAATCTGAAAACCACTGTCCTATACAGCAATCTGAAAACCACTGTCCTATACAGCAATCTGAAAACCACTGTCCTATACAGCAATCTGAAAACCACTGTCCTATACAGCAATCTGAAAACCACTGTCCTATACAGCAATGAAAACCACTGTCCTATACAGCAATCTGAAAACCACTGTCCTATACAGCAATGAAAACCACTGTCCTATACAGCAATGAAAACCACTGTCCTATACAGCAATGAAAACCACTGTCCTATACAGCAATGAAAACCACTGTCCTATACAGCAATCTGAAAACCACTGTCCTAATACAGCAATGAAAACCACTGTCCTATACAGCAACCGTAAGTCACAATCACTTTGAAAAGTTAAATGACATTCCCACTCTGCTGAGATTGCCACCTGTTGTTGCGATTTATTTGTGGATGGTATAATCTTATGCCTTATTATTGCAGCCCTGGTCCGAGTAAAACATTTTCTTTCCAGACAATGGTGAGTTTTGAAAATAACATTTCTGACGGACGATAATCTCCACAGTGATGCATCTGGGTTCAATACAACGACGTCAAATCTATCTGGAAATCCATTTACAACGCAACTGTTTATGTTTCTAATATTATCAGCTGTCATATCACGCATTCACCCCCCCCCCCCCCCCACCCCAGACTAGACTGACTCACACTCATGGACACACACACACACACACACACACACACACACACACACACACACACACACACAGATAGTCTGAAGTACATTTTTATAAACACACACATATGCCTCGGAGGGTGAAAACTTGACAGCTCATCTGTTCGGGCGATTCAAGACTCCAAACTTGGCCCTTTTTAACTCCAGCCGTGTTGCAGCTGCATGAAGGGAAGGCCGTTGTGTGTGTGTGTGTGTGTGTGTGTGTGTGTGCGTGCGTGTGTGTGTGTGTGTGAGAGAGAGCCGATGCGGCGGTCGGCGGTGATCTTCCTCTCATACGAGGCCGGGGGCAGAGGAGCCCGCTGCCTTGAACCTTGCCTCACCCTGGCATCCTTGGGCCTGTGTGTGAATGTCTCTGTTTGTGTCTCCCAAACCAAGCATGAGAGAGAAGAAATGAGGAAGCAGCACAGCTGAGAACCATTTCAAACAGAGCTGACCTCTGTTTTTTTGGTCCCTTTTGTTCCCCCCCCCCATCCGCTGTCCATGAGAGAGAATGTGTGCCTGTACACAGTCACAAGTCCCCGGCGTTAATTTAACAATGAGAGTTGAATTAACACTGTGTTGTGAATGAACTATAATGTAACCGAGTGGAGTGTCTTTTTATTGTGTTTTTGTAATTACATTTAGACATTCTTCTCGCTGTTAAGAATGGATACATGAACACTGAGGATGTTACTGTGTGTGTGTGTGTGTGTGTGTGTGTGTGTGTGTGTGTGTGTGTGTGTCTGTCTGCCTGTCTGTGTGTACGTGCGTGCGCGCATGCGTGTGTCACTGCCAAAACAACAACTTGCCAAATATTGCTCTGTTTCGGCTGTTATAGGCAGTTTGTCTGTGTGTGTGTGTGTGTGTGTGTGTGTGTGTGGAGGAGAAGGTGCCATGTGTATCCTTAGGTGCTCATGAACTGTCAACCCCGTTACATGTGTTTCCCTGTAAAAAATGAATGGTATTCAAACAAAGAATAAAAAATGTGCGTGTGCGTGCGTGTCACCTGTAGCGGGGGAGGGGGAGGGGGGGGGGGCTTTCCACGGGACAAACTCGCTGCCTGCACTATAAAGCTCCGTTCTGTACATTCTTGCGATGTCTCACAGGAAACAAGGGGTTGCAGCAACAACAACAACGACGACGCGAGGGTTTCCAACGCGGCAAAACAGACTCTGTTATACGTTCCTCTCCATCGAGTAATTATACCAGAATACTGGAATCATGGGAGGGGACGGGGTGGACGGGACAGGAAAGAGAAGAGTGTGTTTATGCCTGTGTACCGTCTGTACCTGTGTGTGCACTGACTGGAGGAGTGCCCATCAGGCATCCCCCTTGTACCTGTACCGTCTGTACCTGTGTGTGCACTGGAGGAGTGCCCATCAGGCATCCTCCTTGTATACCTGGGTGAGGGGATGTACTACTCCCCCTCCCTTCACCCTCATCTCCCTCCACCTGCTCTGGTCTCCGTGGCCCCCCAGGTCCTTGGGGACCAGCCAGACTTCAGCAGAGAGCACACACACACCCCCACTCTCTCTCTCTCTCCCTCTCTCTCTCTCTCTCTATCCCTCTCTTCCTCTTTCGTCCGCTCTCTCTCTCTCTCTCTCCCACAATAGCCCATCCACCGGTCCCCAGGGTAACGCATGAATATGGAGGAAGGCTGCCCAGGAAACACATGACACATAGTCCGTCTAGCGCTTTCCCCATCGCTCTGTCTGTCTGTCTATCTGTCTCTCTGTCTATCTGTCTGTCTGTCTGTCTGTCTGTCTATCTATCTGTCTCTGTGTCTCTCTCTCTCCCTCCGTCCACTCATTTATTTATGTGGATACCTGGACGGTATAAGCTGCAGGCGGTCCCGTCATCATCCACACACACACACACACACACACACACACTGACAACAGCACAACGCCTACTGCTGCTCCACCTATATGGAAACACAACGCGTTGTTTGTAGGCCCCCAACAATGTACGCCGTTCGATAAAAGGCACAAAAGAGAATGCAATGATGGAATCGATATTTGTTTCAGTGTGTGTGTGTGTGTGTGTGTGTGTGTGTGTGTGTGTGTGTGTGTGTGTGTGTGTGAGCAGCACCAACGCCCTCCTCCTCCGCGCAGACGCAAATGTACACATATTGAGTCCGAGTGCTGTGTTAACCCATTTTGACTTGAGATCAGATTCTAAAAATGTTCTTCTACATCCTGACAGTTTTCTGAAAAAGCTATCTATGTTTCCATGTCAGTCGTTCTTCGATTTTTCACAAATAGCAGACCTACAAGCTCGTAGCGCTATGAGCTTGTAGATCTGCTATTTTTCAATAGCTAAAGCATGACATAATGCTAACACCAAAAGGGGTTCCCGCACAAAATGGATCAATGCTGAAGAAGAGCATTCTTTGTGTGGCCCCCGGGCTCCGTGTAACTCAAGATGACCACGGACTGCTTTGTTTTTCACTGACAAAACATGCACGTCTGTGTTCCTGTTGACAATGGCTGACCTCCTTCTGCAACCAGCTGTTCTGTCCAGTGTTGCAGACCCACGTGCGGGCATACAGTATACTGCATGCACACGCTCACAGTAACACCACACACACACACGCGCACAAGCACACGCACACACATACACACACATACTAACTTTTAATTATGTTTGTTAGTTTGTCTTGTGTGTGTGCAAGTTTGTATATGGATTCATCCTTGAGCATAACAGTTAGTGTTAGTAACTAACCTACAAGGATATAATTGCAAATTGCATACAAGCTTGTATTGCACACACACAGGTGCACAACACACAAGTGAACTACCCACACACAACAGAGCCAGCACATAGCGCACAGAGGAGTGAGTGTGTGGGCAGGCCCTGGCAGGGGCATATTGCTTAAGCCCGGGCTGGTGATTTATCTCCATAGTGAAAGCTTGGGCAGTGAAAGGTTGGGTCCTGCCAACCTCTGTTCTCCTCTGACCACCCAGTGCCCGTGTGTGGCACTCAGGGCAACACGCCTGTTCCTTTCAATAACCTGCATAGAAACCTGAGTCCTCCAGCAGTGTGAGTGAGAGAGAGTGCGTGCGTGCGTGTGCGTGTGTGCGTGCGTGCGTGCATACGTACGCGTGCGCATACTGTAGTGTGTTGTATAGCCTTTCCCCTAAAACACAACTCACACGAAACATTGCCTCTTATATACCACCGTTCCACAAGAGTTGCAAAATGCCAACCACACCAGATACACAAAAAAAACCTGATTATTATGCCCAACAAACCAAACCAGTACAGTATGTGTTTCCTAAAAAGCCAAAGCGGGGGACGTGGCCAATGTGGGACACATAAACAATAGACTTGTCCTGGGGTTTCAACCCCAGAGATCTCAACCATAAACACCGACGCAACCACATAGCCGCTTTACTTGGACCATTCCCATCGTTTATACCCCCCTCCCCCCCCCCCCCTTCCCAAAGTCCTGCATTGTTCCTCCTGCTACATCATTAGCACAGAAGTCTCAAACACAAGCAAGAGAGTCCTGGAATAGTTTCCTAGCTGTTAGTCTAAATAACCGTCCCGCGGGGGTTTAACGTGAGTCTGGCCAGGCTTTGCTATAGTTATGACTGTTCTGGGTCTATAACCCATTCTGACCTGAGATCAGATTCATACGAGGTTTCCACTGGACACACAATGGTCTGATGAACCCATTCTGACCTGAGATCAGATTCTAAAAATGTCAGTTGTTGTTCGATTTTTCAAAAATAGCAGACCTACAAGCTCGTAGCGCGCCACTCGGTGGCGCGCTATGAGCTTGTAGATCTGCTATTTTTCAATACCTAAAGCATAACATAGTGCTAACACCAAAATGGGTTCCCGTTCAGAATGGGATAAGGCAGCAGAGGAGGGGACGGACAGACGGACGGGGCGGGGCAGGGCTGAACAACGACGGGCTGCCCAGACAGAGCCCCCTCATGCTTCGTGATGGGGAGACTGTACTTATACTGTTACAGTGTACAGTATATGGTCGGCTGGAGAGAGAGAGAGAGAGGGAAGCCCTGAGTCATCTCATTCAACACAGATGGACCAGAGTTCTGGTGTCTGCAGACCCACTATAGGCCGTGCTGTCGGGATGTATGCCACGGTGCAGTGTGTGTGTATGCACGTGCCATAAGCACTCGTATACACAAGATATACGTATGAAATGTGTGAGCGCATTTTCGCGTGCGCACACACAGACGCACACGGACACGCACACACAGGTTTTCCTTGCACTGGCTCCCAGTAAATTATAGAATCCATTTCAAAATTATTGTCATCACACACAGAACCCTCCATGACCAGGCACCCCCATATATTCTGTGATCTAGATGAAATTGAAAACGAAGTTCACTTTCTGTTTTACTGCTCTAAATACGATGACTTAAGGGATATTTTGGTTAATAAGATGTCTTCTATATGTGGGGATTTCCTAGATTTAAATGACTATGTAAAAATGGAGATATGTTTTGCCAAAGGCACCTTCGTTGTAGCAGATTTTATTTGTCAAGCTTGGGAAAGAAGACAGAGTACTCTGTATACATCTGAGGTGTAATATAATGAATTATGTAATGTAAACATGCTGTAAAATGCATAAATTATGTATTGTAAAACATGATATAATTGCAAATGTGAAATGGTGTCTTATAAACCCATGAGGGTTGGGCACAAGGTGTGCATGACACGAAAATAAATAAACAATCAATCAATCAAAAAAAATCATATTCCTCGAATATATACACCCATATGTTCCTAGAAGGTCTCTGAGATCCTCATCCCCAAGCCCTGCTGCTGGTCGTTCCACCCACAAAACTAAACACTAAAAGGTTATCCAGCCTTTTGCTATAGTTTGGCCCCCAGGCCATGGAACGACCTCCCGGACTATACCTGAACTCTGTGGCCTCTCTGTGGACCTTTTAAAAAAACATGCTGTATTGATTTCTTGATTATTATTTTTTTACCAGTGCCGTTTGCTCTGTTTTTTTCTTTTTCTTTGCTTTATTCG
>NC_137877.1:8199485-8234485 GCF_963924005.1 Protomyctophum bolini | reverse complement strand
GGTGTTATTACTTGTGGTGGCGGGGGACACAGATAATGCCGTGACTCTCCGCCTGCAGCTTTTTGCTTTTAGCGGACAGCATCCCTCCTCCTCACAGTAAAAAGACGGACCGGAGGAGAGTAGTGCGGAATGGAAAACCGGTAATTAGTCAGAAATGTGCAATGTGTGTGTTTGAGAGGAGGAGGGAGGGAGGGAGAGAAAAAAATAAAAAGGGAGAAAAAAAAAGGGTATTTTGAGCAAAGGGACACACAAAGGAGGAGTGGTGGTAGAGAGGTGGGCAGAGCCCTGGATTTTCTTTCTTTCTCTCCTGTTGTTTCCACAGTCAAGCCCTGTTTCCATGGCAACCTCCTGCCGGAGACAGGGAGACAGCAGTGAAAAGGAAGGCTGCCCGCCCTCTCCTAAAGAGGATGGCCAACCTGTGTGTGTGTGTGTGTGTGTGTGTGTGTGTGTGTGTGTGTGTGTGTGTTTGTGTGCGTGCTTGCATCATGTGTGCGCCGCTCGCATGTTCTCGCGTGCCGTGCGCATCCATGTACTGTTATGTGTACACACGTGCTTTTTGTTTGCGCGTGCCTTGCTTGAAGGACTGCAATAAGGGGGCTGCAGGGACTCATGTGGTGATATGAGATTGTTGGGGTTGCGTTGAGACAAAATGGGGTCTCGGGCGAAACACAGACCTATACGACCTGTACACACCGCATGTTGTGTGAGCGCCTGTTTGGCACAGCGAAGCTGTCCGTCTGTCTGTCTGTCTGTCTGTATGTCTGTATGTCTTCAATACAGCAGAAGTGGTATAGTGGGAATGAACTTCTACAGTTAAGTCCCCAACAGTTCAATTTCTCCAGCCATTAACAGGCCGTTTACGTAACGTTTTTACGACAGACGGTATGACTGTCTGAAATGAAAGGCACTAAATGTTCATCCCGGGTCACATTTAACCTATACTGCTACTTTGGGGCCATGCCATTAAATAAGGCAAATGATATGACAAAGTATTTTGGACTGTGGCTTAACTCATTTTAGGCTGGAACCCCTTTTGGTGTATAAGCATCGTGTTATGCTTTAGCTATTGAAAAAGAGCAGATCTACAAGCTCATAAGCGTGCCACTCGGTGGCGCGCTACAAGCTTGTATAGGTCTGCTGTTTTAGAAAAATCGAAGAACGACTGACACATAGAAACACGGCTTTTTCAGAAAACTGTCAGGATTTAGAAGACATATATAAAGTCATAATATTATTATCAGTTACAGTTACAGTTTCGGGGGCACTTTAGAATGCCAGAATGTGATTGTGCAAGGCGTGCAAGGCGTGCACGTGCGCCACTGAGCCGGGGGCCCAGAGTCACGGCAGGCAGTATACTGTAAGTGTTACAGCGAAAGCAACAATGTCACAGTGTTCCGTTCGCCTGCTGTTTACTGTCTCTGCAAACACTGTACTGTATCCACCAACCACACCCAGCGCTGACCCGATTTCCCTCGTGTTTCATGACGCCGTGTTAAACGCAACTGGGCAGAGTTGACGTTGCACTGTAATGTGCGTGTGTGTGTGTGTGTGCACGTGTGTGTATGCGTGCCACCCATCTTCAATATCCGTCCACACCCTCTTATGCAAGCCTTGTTTTTCCTGTCCTCCTCTCCTCTCCTCTCTAAAGGGAGCAGACACCCAATGTTTAAAAACGCCCACATGTTCAAGTGGACCCCCCCCCCCTTGACCCACCCAACCGACTGCAGGGTCGTAAAAGTCCTACAGTATATTAGCTGAACTCTGACGGTGTACAAAAGTAACCAAACCAGACGTTATACTTTTGTATACACCCTCTCAGAGTTACAAATGGATACATCATACACTGAGGATTTTAGTGTATGTATCGGTATCGATGTGTGTGTGTGTGTGTGTGTGTGTGTGTGTGTGTGTGTGTGTGTGTGTGTGTGTGCGTGTGCGTGTGTGCATGTGTGCATACAGTACAATAATTGTGCCTATATGTAATACGTGTGTATGCATTTCTTCGTGTCTATGAA
Organism: Protomyctophum bolini; assembly: GCF_963924005.1. Classification (NCBI taxonomy): domain Eukaryota; kingdom Metazoa; phylum Chordata; class Actinopteri; order Myctophiformes; family Myctophidae; genus Protomyctophum; species Protomyctophum bolini. Next base: position 8,232,470 of record NC_137877.1, on the reverse strand, counting down.
TTGCACACGCCGTGAGTGAGTGAGTGAGTGAGCACAAACATCTGTGTGTACTGTACTGTACTGTACTGTACAGTACACTATCTGCATGCTGTATCAGCGCGCAGTTACAGTATCCGTGTTTGGACCTGTCCGTCTGTCAGCCTGACAGGGGAGTGACAGACAGGAGAGAGAGAGAGAGAGAGAGAGAGAGACAGAGAGAGAGAGAGAGAGAGAGAGCCTCTCCTTGATAAACAAGCTTCTTTTACAACAAACAGCTCCCCTGTGTGACGCTCCGAGGTCCACACCACTCCCCGAGACAGAAAACACCCAGAGCTCACTCCCAGTGGTTTGCAGTAAAACCACACCCTGAGGGGAAAAGAAACCAACGCCATAACACAAGGCTGGCCCAACTAAGGGCTAAAATACGCACGCACTTGCGCCACACAACACACACACACACACACACACACACACACGCTCACGTACATGTACGTACGCACACTCACACACACACACACTCACACACACACACACACACACTCACACTCACACTCACAAACACACACAAAAGGAAGGGAGGGAGGGTTGTGGCCCAGATGTGTGTTTCTGGTTTGGAGGGGTGGGGGGTTAGACGCTCATGTCTGCTTCTGGCACTGGTTACCTGGACCAGAGGAGATATAGGGGATGCAGCCAAAGCAAAATGGCTCTCACTTAAAGATGGAGAGCCTTTCATCCTTGCAAATCTATTCTCCAGTCAGAGGGAGAGCATTGTCGCCTGAGGGCCCCGGCACACGCACGTACGGTGGTGTACATGCGCACACACACGTACGGCACGCACGCACACAAACACACACCTGCGCACACACATTCATTGCAAACGCGTCTTCGCGTCGAACCCGAAGTCTTTTGACTGTTAACACGCGACAGACAGCAGTGAGTGCATCACTGTATAGGGCTGGGTCGGCAATAAAAAATAAAAACGGATAGCACTCCGACTTGCTGATATAGGACGAAAAGCTTTTATCTTCCCAAAAGACCATTTATTTGCAAGGTCACCAGGGGGCCGGCCGCCACCGCGCCACAGCACAACAAATGCCTCCGTCTGTGTGTGTGTGTGTGTGTGTGTGTGTGTGTGTGTGTGTGTGTGTGTGTGTGTGTGTGTGTGTGTGTGTGTGTGTGTGTGTGTGTGTGTGTGTCTGTGTGTGTGTGTGTGTGTGTTTGTGGCAGCACGTGGCCCCTTCTATGACCCCACTGTGACAACGGGGGAGCCGTCGAACAGCTTTTCATTCAGCATGGCTCACTAATGCCATTCTAATATTATTCGTGAGGTGATAACCAACAAGTCGGAAGTATAATCGTAATGCACTGGCGTTTCACTGGTTTGTGTCTCACACTTTTGGTATTCAGTATAGCGTCTGTATATCCCATTTTGGGGCGAGAAGAACCCCTTTCGGTGTTAGCATTATGTTATGCTTTATAGCTATTGAAAAATAGCAGATCTACAAGCTCGTAGCGCTAGCTATTTTTTTAAAAATCAAAGAACGACTGACATAGAAACACGGCTTTTTCAGAAAACCTGTCAGGATGTATAGAAGACATTTTTTAGAATCTGATCTCAGGTCAGAATGGAAAACTGTCAGGATGTAGAAGACATTTTTATAGAATCTGATCTCAGGTCAGAATGGAAAACTGTCAGGATGTGTAGAAGACACTTTTAGAATCTGATCTCAGGTCAGAATGGAAAACTGTCAGGATGTATAGAAGACATTTTTATAGAACCTGATCTCAGCTCAGAATGGCATATACTGGCGTCACGTCGCACACACACACACACACACACACACACACACACACACACACACACACACACACACACACACACACACACACACACACACACACACACACACACACACACACACACACACACACACACACACACACACACACACATCCATATTCACCTTTGCCGTGGCTCTTGATGTCGTCCAGCAGAGGTAGCATGATGGCGTTGTTGTTGTTGTTGTGGTGGTGGAGGCTGGAGGAGGAGGAGGAGGGCGACCGGACGGCGGCGGCGGCGGTGTACATGAGGGGCAGCGACTGCACCACCACGGGGATGCGGTGCACGTGGCCGTGGCCCAGCTTCCCCCCGGCGGCGTGCAGGCTCAGCGGGCCGCCGGACGAGTGCAAGATGTGCAAATACTGTTGGCCTCGCACCGCGCCGCTCGACGGCGCGAGCACCGACGAGGAGGCGGAGGTGATGACGGACGACGGCGAGCAGGACAGCAGGGAGGAGGAGGACGACGAGGAGGACAGCGAGGAGGCCGGGGAGAAGGCCGACGTGAGCGGGGAGGAGGAGGACGACGACAGGGGGGCGAGGGCGGAGGAGGGGCGGGGCTTGTTGATGGACAGGTCCACGGGCTCCGTCTGCGCGTGGAGGAGGAAGTGCGGGTCGTGAGCGAGCAGGTCCTCCGGAGGCTCCGACTTGACTCTGCTCAGCAGGAGGGGCGTTACGCTCATGTCCACCATCGCGGGGTAGACGCGGCGCACTTTGGACAGCTGTGTATATGGGGACAGAAAGAGAGAGACGCGTTTAGAGTCGCAGCGTGGTCTGGGGCAGCCATTTTTGGACTATTTTAAAGGTATATTCAGTGATTTCACTCAAAAAACCGAAGGTTTCGTTTTTGCCTTGGGACCCAAGCTTTCATCCAATCAGGATAGAGAACCAATAACGAAACCTAAGGTTTTTTGACCCCCAGGGGTTAACTGGGGACAGGGAGGAACTCCTTATATGGTCAGCACACTCTATAGTAGAGAGGATTATCACAACAAAACAAAAAAATAAGTGATATTTGAATTAAGTGAAATCACTGAATATACCTTTAAACAAAAGTTCCCGGCTGAGGATGTTCAGGTGTGTAGGACTGCTGTCTAATAGTTTAATTATTCTTGTTTGGCGCAAGTGACGATCTGTTTGAGAACATTGTAGTATAATGCAATAATGATATAACCTTGTTACCATTATATTTTTATTTTACCTTATTTTATTGTGTGTCTGTTTTGGGTCCTGTATTTCAGTCTTTTTAATTTTCTTAATGTATTGTATGCTTATGTGTAGTCTAGTGGTGTATATATGTATGTTGGTATGTCTTGTTGTGTGTTGAAAAATCTATAAAAAGAAAAAAATAATAATAATAGAATCACAGCATGTTCCTTGCTTTGTGCTGGAATTCCACGACTTGGTTTGAAATAGCAATTTATTCGGCTATACTTCTTAATACAAAGTATGCTAATAAATGCAGTGAGGGATGTGGGAACCTAACAATGTAGGACATTCATTTTAATTGCGTCCACCGATACAGTAATGTCCTGCTTTCGACGATTCGACAACACACACACTCCATGCTATAGTCTAGTCCAGGGGTGTCCAAACTTTTTTCAAAGGGGGCCATATTAGAAAATATTAAAACACCCAAGGGCCAACCAACTATATCTCCTGACATAATGTAGCGTCGGACTAGTCTATAACAAAGTCACATAATGTAGCGTCGGACTAGTCTATAACAAAGTCACATAATGTAGCGTCGGACTAGTCTATAACAAAGTCACATACATGTGCATCGCATTTAAATGATTCTATTGAACTCATCATATCATCATCAATATTTCAAATCAATGGTCTTTTATCGGGTGTGTGCTATGAACAAAAAGTGTCTCTCAGCCTTTTTTCAGCCATATGTCACATTACCAAATGTAACCAGAGGAGCAACGTAAAAATAATAATACAAGGAAGAAGGAACAAGGAACACTTGAAAATTATATTCTGGGAAATGCCCAGGTTAAAAAACTTGAATGCCTCCCCCTAGCCAGCCGGGGCGCCTGATGGAGGGGAAAGGAACTGGTTCCTTCCACGCACTACGTCCAACCAGTGAAACTCCCCCCTGTCAGGTGTAAAGAAGCAACTTGGACACTCAGGCATGAAGGAAGCATGAGTTCAAGTCCGTTGCTCTCCCCATGTCCCCCATATATGGGGACTAGGTTGTTGGAGGGTGTGTAGAGCCCAGGATCACATTAAATAATTGACACACGGGTGAAAAATGGGTTACAAAATCACGGGATAAAAAAATAAAAATAAAAATACTGTGGATCATAGCAGCCCTATACTGGACATGTCATAACAGGCGAACAGTTTGTCAAAAATATAGCCAACCTACGAGCTCACAATCTACGTTGCGTTGGCGTCCCAACGCAACGTGTTGATCAGCTTGTATAGAATGCAGTGAGCTTGTAGATCTGCTATTTTAGGCAAAGAGGTGAGTGTGTAGAGTAGACCAAGTATAGCCACCACAGTATATAGGGTTTAAGTTGTTGAACTGAACTTCATACAACGGATGCTAAAAATAGACGAAACAATATAATTACTGCTGCTTCAGTGGAATTAGTACATAAAGTAGAGCCAAAGAGATTCTCGAAAATCAAATTGAAGCCGATTTGATCACTTGTAGCTGAAGTTTTTGTTTTGTTTAGTAGTTTATTTTTCCTTTATTTAACCAGGTAACATAGTTGAGAATCACTGATCATTTATAACAATGGCCTGGCAAGAACATTATAAAATAATAAATGAAAACAATAAATACAAAGCATGTCTGCATAACTGAACATCTGTGAACAACTGTCATTTAATTGGGGAAGGGGGGGGGGGGGAGGTCAGCTTGAAATAACGTTGTACCCTCAAAACAAAGGCTAAGAATGTCTTAGGGGCATTCTTTCCCTACTCTTTTCCTATCAGCCCCTCCTCAGTAATGAAGTGATGTTTTGTTGTATCCAGAAGCATGCAGGGATGTCAAACAGGTATCTAGCACTGACATTTACTGAGAAAGGAACATAGTAATTTCCTCTGCTCCTCCTGTCTCCTTGGTTATAGCATGATGTCATACGCAGATGAAAAGCAGAGACTGTACGGAGATGGTGTTTTGTCTTGTCTTTTGCGAAGCGTGTGCACGCACGCACGCACGCACGCACGCAGACACACACACACTCACACACACACACACACACACACACACACACACACACACACACACACAATTGTCACACTCTCTCTCCTATCTTGGCATAGGTCCTCCGTCTCTTCCTCCTGGTTTATATCACTCCCACAGAAAAAAGCAGCTCTCTTGGCTCCCAGCGTATCTCTCCTAAATCTCCTTTGTGATGGTGGAAAAACATCATATGGGCTCAATTTCCTGACCCCCCTCTCTCTCTCTCTCTCTCTCTCTCTCTCTCTCCCTCCCTCTCTCTCTCCTCTAACTCACTGTCAGTCAGCTATGGGCCTCCTAAGGGCAGCGCCGGTGGCTCAGCGCGTCCCTCTACACACACCCTTAACTTAACCCATTTTGGGCGAGAACCCCTCTTGGTGTTTATAGCATTATGTCGTGCTTTAGCTATTGAGAAATAGCAGATCTACAAAGCTCATAGCGTGCCACCGAGTGTTGCGCTACGAGCTTGTATAGGTCTGCTATTTTTGAAAAGTCGTAAAAATGTGGTGCAAATCTTTGAATATATATTTCCGAGCGAACATTTTTAACTAAAATATTGGCTTCTGGGGGAGGTCCCTGGAACTACATATTTTGAGATGGGGGTCCGTGGCCCAATAGAGATCATTCTGGGGGTTCTTGACATGAAAAAGGTTGAGCACCACTGACATAATAGAAACATGGGTTTTTCTGAAAAATGTTAGGATTTGGAAGCATTCTTTTCTTTTTATCGACCCCAGTCCAAAATGGGTTAACACCAAGCAGACGACACACTGCTTCCCCCGTGCACCTCCACACACGTTTCACCATCCTGTTTACTCCAACTAGTATAATGGGAAACATACAGTAATACTGGTATATACTGTAGTGACATACTGCTAGTGCCTGTCAATCTCCTATACCGTACATTCTTCCTTTCTCCGTGGCTCAGGAACACTAGTGGCACTATTGCCTCGACGTCCCTATAACCATGTGATGTTTGTTCTATAGGGGCCGTCCTCGAACCCAAAGACAGTCCTATATAGTCGAAAAATAGTCATAGGAATGTGTCGACTATAATCCATTCGTTGATTTTAGCCCACGTGAACCCCGGGGGTGTCGCTATTCGGGAACATAAAATAAAATCGGCGAAAATAGCAGATCTACAAGCTCACACATCTTGTCGTGTTGTAACACCACAGTCCCACACACACACGCCTCCTTGGGGAGTTTATACAAGAGATGAGCTCATGATCTTTTTCAAGAAAGGATATATCGATCGTGGCAAAAAAGAAACGTGCGATAACGTTGAATCAATTAACACAATCTTGGTCGACTTATACGAGACCAAACCGACGAATTAGCCCATTTTGTGCGTGGAACCCATTTTTGGTGTCGTGCTTAGCTATTGAAAAATAGCAGATCTACAAGCTCATATAGGAGCTTGTATGTCTGCTATTTTTGCAAAATCGAAAGAACGACTGACATCTTTAGAATCTGATCTCAGGTCAGAATGGGTTAATCAGACCAGTGTGTGTCCAGTGGAAACCTCGTATGAATCTGATCTCAGGTCAGAATGGGTTAAAAAGAAAAAACACAATGAATGCACAGAAATAGATAAATAAATACCATGGTTTTCCTTCTGCATCAACAACACAGTTCTGTTCTGTTGTTTTTTTTCTCCTACACTGACAATAGGGGTACTGTCAAGTGAAACATGTTGCGCTCGCTGTGTGTGTGTGTGTGTGTGTGTGTGATGTGAAAGTTAACCCATTCTGACCTGAGATCAGATTCATACGAGGTTTCCACTGGACACACACTGGTCTGATTAACCCATTCTGACCTGAGATCAGATTAAAAAAATGTCAGTCGTTCTTCGATTATTCAAAAATAGCAGATCTACAAGCTCATAGAGCGCGCCACCGAGTGGCGCGCTATGAGCTTGTAGATCTGCTATTTTTCAATAGCTAAAGCAATGCTAACACCCAAAAGGGGTTCCCGCGCAAAATGGGTTAAAGCAGCCTGGCTATGTTTGGCGTAGGAGAGTGCGTAGGAGGAGCGCTAGAGTATGTGGTCAGCGGTGTCAGTCCGCACAGCGGAGTCTCTCTCTCTCTCTCTTTATCTCACTCTCTCGCTCTCTCGCTCTCTCACTCTCTCACTCTCTCTCTCGATCAAGACGAGTCCCCGTCACGCAGGCAGAGAGAGAGAGAGAGAGAGAGATGAGAGAGAGAGAGAGAGACAGAGAGATCCTGGATTCCCACTAATCATGTAGGGGGGGGGGGGGAGTGCTTTGTGCTCCAATCACCCCAGCGCGCCACAGAGAGCAGATGTGAAAAATGTTCTCCATGGTGTATTTGGTCACCCAATTGTTTTTCAGAGAGCCACATTTCTTTCGCCTGCCGTAATGACTGTGCACAGGGCTGAGAGAGTGGTGGATCTGTAGTGAATTACCGACGGAGTTTTGTTACTATAGTAGTATGTGTGTGTGTGTGAGCGTGCGTGCGTGCGTGCGTGCGTGCGTGCGTGCGTGCGTGCGTGCGTGCGTGCGTGCGTGCGTGCGTGCGTGTGTGTGTGTGTGTGTGAGCGACGGCGTGTGTGCTTTTATGAAGTACGTAGTCCACTATTTTTTACCCCAGACTTGTACACTCATTTTCAGTGTACAGGAAATGTTATGGCCCCCATGAATCAGCATTGCCTCAAACCTCCCGACCCCCCCCCGTCCCCCCCGTCCCCCCCCCCCCACATCCCGTGAAACTCCTCCCGAGTCTGAAAACAAACATTGCCCCATGAAATATGCTCTCTGCTGACCTCTGACCCCTTAGCCGAGGTCAACCCCAAGTGTCAGGTCAAGGTTCATTATTTCCTGCTTCACAATACCACCTACCAGGCACTTTGTTTGTGGGCAGCTAAAATCGAACAAGATGTGGTCCTATAGATAATTGATGGAATTTCTTATTGACAAATCAATGTACAATTGATGTACAAAAAGCACACAATAGTCAACGGGATCAAAACAATAAAGCTTAACCCATTTTGGGCAGGAACCCCTTTCGGTGTTAGCATCATGTTATGCTTTATAGCTATTAAAAAATAGCAGATCTACAAGCTCATAAAAATCGTCAAAATGGGTTAAAAGTGTAAATCCGTTGTGGTCCTTTTGATAGTGACAGGAGAAATACAGGGTGGGTATCTGGGGAAAACTACAATGAGATGAAAACAATATCATGTATACAATGATACATTTTAGTTACATTTGTAAGATTCGTGTTTCCAAAGCAACTGTATGATATATTATCACAATATACCATTGGAAACAAATGGTTTTCAAGAAAAGAGGAAAGTACCTACATGGGTTATATTTCATCCAATGTCACTATGCGTGCACCTCATGGTACCACAAAGGCCTTACAAAACAAGGCTTCAGACATCCCAAAACAAACATTTAACCCCTGCTCATTATGCTATGGTGGGATGGCTCAGTACAGCAACTTGCAATGGGTCTGGTCCACAAGATAGACTACACCACATGTACACCCATGTCAAACTACTTAAAAAATGTTTTTTTTTGTTTGGCCAGCTTTGTGTGTTTCTGTGAGTCATAGTGATGATTTGATTGGCTGAGCAAAGTACGTTTTGAGGATAAAAAGTGAGAACAGAAAAGTGAAGAAGATGGAAAAGTGAGGACCGATTTAGATCAAATCTGAAGGAGTAATGTAAAACATGGGTTAGATGTGGAAAAATACAGGACAAAGGTTTTTCCTTGGCCTTAGGGGAGTGCACATACAACGTTTTACACAGATCGGTGCAGTTTATAGGTAAAAAAGTGGCATTTCTTCCTCGGGCTAGTGGGAATGTGACGGACATCGCACGCTGTGTTCATGATTTGAGGCATTTTGTTCAAAACGAAGCAATCTTAGCCAATCTAGATGGAATATGAAAAATCACCCCCGTGTGAAGTGAGGGGCGCTCTTACCATCGGACATCATCATTACGTAAAATAGACACTATGCCTAATTTCCTCAGACACTACGACGTAAAATCCTCCATTCATTGTCAATGGGAATTTAATGTTTGTTTAAGACGAAGTTTGTGGACGGTACCCAAAAGGCTGGAAATCTGAAAGACCCTTTTCGTTTAATGACTGACTATAGAGATACTGTCTACCGATTTGTGCAATGTTTGGACAAAATCTGTAGGGGTGCTGCTGTCAAAACAATGTAAAAAAAAAAAAAGATAACTGGCCTCCTGGTGGCGCTATAACAGGCCCAAAAACCTCTTCCTCAAAAATGTGGGGCAGACGTTCTGCTTTGGCAGCCTGCAGGGAGTGTGTGTGTGTGTGTGCAAAGTTCCACTGCCATCAAGCCAACAGTGTGGGAGATTAGCTGTTCACAGACAGAAGGACGGACGGACGGACGGACGGACGCCTTAGTCGCGGTCATAAGCTTTTGCAAACTGTGGCAAAGTGACAATCTTTAATCTGCACTTCATCTCAGTCTCAGTCTCGGTTGTTTTCATTTTGCTGTTGTTGTTTTTTTGTTGTATAAATCACATATAGCGACACATTTCACCTTAGATGTACTCTTAAACGGGACTCTATTGCTATTGAACTTCCCCTGTTAGGGGGAGAGCATGGATCTCCCATAAGGCCCCCCCCTCCTCTCCTTGGAGCTCTGCCCGAGTTCCACTGATCATTATGGTTAGTTCTTATACAGCTCTGTGTTCACCATCCAAGGGGTAGCTATAGATCTTCCGCTATACTCTAGGTCTAGGCCATTACCATGAGAAACAACCCCTGTCAAAAAAATATCACTAATGGTCACTTTTCACTAGATGCCTGTAATGTCAAATGTCCACTGTGGTGCCTGTATATGAACGTCTACTCCTCCTTTGTATAAGCCATTCTGGGCGGGAACCCCTTTTGGTGTTTTAAAGCATTATGTTAATAGCTATTGAAAAATAGCAGATCTACAAGCTCATAGCGCGCCACCGAGTGGCGCGCTACGAGCTTGTATAGGTCTGCTATTTTTGAAAATTAGTGAAAATACCACAAATCTTTGAATATATATTCTTTCAGAGCGAATCTTTTTAACTCAAATCTTTGCTTCTAGGGAGGTCCCTGGAACAACATATTTTCAGATGGGGGTTGGCGGCATATTACATATATTTTTTGGGGTCCTTGACATGAAATATTGAGCACCACTGATACAGAAAAAAATACATTTTTTTTTTAATTTCGACGTCAGGCTTAAATGGGATAAGCACTCTCCCCTCCTCCAGAGCCCTCAGGCAATCATCCAGATGCTTTAGCGCAACGCCGCCCCTGTGTTTGCTATGGTGGCCGTATATATAGGATGGCTGTGTCACAAAGTGCCCGGGGCTAACACCGCCTGGAGGCTTTGACGGCATTAGCTCCTCCGAGGCTCATCACACAGTCAGCCTCAGTCACTCAAAAGGCATCCAGACAGTCCTTTTTTTTTCATACTGGCGCTCGGCACCCATCGCCGATTCTCTCTCTCTCGCCAGTTAAGCGGAAAAATATCGAAAACCAAAAGAAAAATATATTGTGTTTCAAACGGTATGACCGCCAACTGTATAGTCTCGAATGATACTCGGAGATTTATTTATGGTTCATATAACCGCGACTGTTTTGTTGGATGGCGGCGCAAACCTATGACGGTCGCGAATAGGAATGCAATGTCAGTTCAGTGGCAAGTGATGAGATGTCAAATCTGGCCCGGTTCCTCTAGTTAGCTCCCGTTGAGAAGCAAGGGGGAACATTTGTGCGGAACGAACGGTCAGAATAACAACAGCGTGTATAGAGTTACGTAAAAAGTGAAAAACAGACACACATATTTGCATATTGGCTCGGGCTTTTATGCATCTGAACTCACACACAAATGGAAAACTTCCAGCCACCACCCCCCCCTCCTCTCGCTCACTTTGACAGACACGATTCGCACTCTCACACACAAAGGCATACACAGACAGACAGACGGAAAGAAAGGCAGGCAGACACCCACACATACACATGCACATGCACATGCACATGCACATGCACGTGTGTAGACAACACACACACACACACACACACACACACACACACACACACACACACACACACACACACACAGACGTACAAGATCGACACAGGTCATATCACGATGGCACAACTCCGAAGACGGCAGATCTACAAGCTCTCGATGCAGACAGTGTGACAGACAGCGACTGGTCGTATGATGACGTATAGTGTATAAATCAGGCTTTATTGTAACACTCCACCCCTCGGACCCCGCCTGCCTTTGCCTTGTGCCTCCGTCCTCGTGCCATTGTCTTTATTAGGGGATAGACTGGGTTAGCAGGGGCTGATTTTCCAGCCCCTTGCGGGTGGATTCTCTAACGAGGCAGGCCATTTCCAGCAAGCCCTTGGCCCGCGGCCACCCAAATGAAGACCACATTTCTAGCAGCAGCAGCAGCAGCAGCACACACAGTCTAAACTGTCTGTGTCTGCCTGCCGTTTAACGCATTTAGGCCTGACGTCGAAATTAATAAAAAAATAAAAAAAAAATGTTAATTTTATTGTTTTATCTTTTTTTTTTCTCAATGTATTTTTATTGAGGTTCTGAAATTTCACAGCCGAACAATCGCCATTTAATGTATACAGAACCACACAATAAAAAAGTATTCTGAAAGAATATATATTCAAAGATTTGCGCCACATTTTCACGACTTTTCAAAAATAGCAGACCTACAAGCTCGTAGCGCGAATAATGCTTATAGTTAAAAACCACCAAAACGGGTTCCCGTCCAGAATGGGTTAAAGGCAAGGCTCAGTCAGTTATATACAGCGAGAGATCGGATCTCGCGGCTGCACTTCAAAGCCCCGCGTGGGCTAGCAGCAGCGCTCACATCCTGTGCCTTTTGACTGACATCACTAGTGCACGTATGGAGAATGACTTCAATGCCCTGTAGGGCAGAGAGAGAGGGAGGCCTGCAGCACTCAGCAACACTTTAGCCCATTCTGACCTGAGATCAGATTCATACGAGGTTTCCACTGGACACACACTGGTCTGATGAACCCATTCTGACCTGAGATCAGATTTTAAAAATGGTAGTCGTTCTTCGATTTTTCAAAAATAGCAGACCTACAAGCTCGTATCGCGCCACTCGGTGGCGCGATATGAGCTTGTAGATCTGCTATTTTTCAATAGCTAAAGCATAACATGATGCTAACACCAATATGGGTGCCAGGTCAGAATGGGTTAGCCACGGTAGAGAGCGGGGCACTCGTAGACAAGCAACCACCTGCTTCCCCCTGCCTGCCTCCTCCGCTCAGCGGCCTCAACGCCCAGGGAAGATGATGGGAGCCCATTCTAATCGACGCCAAAACACCTACACGACCAGACACCTTTCTGCATGCGTCATATAACCCAGTGAGACGCCCTTAAGGGGGGGGGGGGGGGGGGAGAAGCGACCTTGTGAGGTTGCGTGCATGCATGCATCCTGGCGGCGATGACGCTTTGTCATGGGGGGGGGGGTCAGATCAACATATGGAATGAATTCAGTATACTGGTCATATATGGAGCGTGTCTTGAGTGTACAGGGTTTGATGAGGTCAGATCAACATAATGGAATGTCAGAACAGGTCAGCTCCATATATGGAGATCTAAGGGTGGCAGCGTCTTGAGTGTACAGGGTTTGATGAGGGCCGGGGCCTAAATTTTCGGGCACCGTTTTCGGGGTCTAGTTTTTCGCCGGCTGCCGGGCGCGGCTGCACTAATAACTTTGGGGCGGGCCCGTCTAGAGTTTGAACGGACAGACAGGTATCGGTCAAAAGGGAGACATCGAAGAGGAAGGACGGGTGGGGACGGATCAACATAATGGAATGTCAGAACATGTCCGCTCCATATATGGAGATCTAAGGGTTTGATGAGGTCAGTGTCGTGATCTTCATAATAATACGAAGATGGCCATATATGGAGCGTGTCACGAGGCGTGATGTCACGAGGTGTGACCGAGCGACGGACGGGGTTTTGCAATTTTGAGGTTCTGCTGCTCAAGTGGAATCATTCAGCTCACGGTGCAGCTATATTAGTGATTTATTAGGGGCAGTTATTGATAAGTTATTGATGAGAAGTGAATGGAAATCAATGATAAATGAATTGTATTCACCACGACTATAAATATAAAAGTGGACTGCATCCACTGCGCACACACACACACACACACACACACACACACACACACACACACACACACACACACACACACACACACACACACACACACACACACACACACACACACACACACACACACACACACACACACACACACACACACACACACACACAGCTGTAGCGGCAACAAAAAGACCTCGTAGCCTAGCAACAGCTTCTCCATAACAAGGCCACTTGATTCCTCCGTACGTGGGACTAGAGTGCACTTTAGCGTTATGCGGGACAGAACCAAATAGTTACAGACGAGGTGACCACCGTTATTCCTTACAGTGATCGTATACCGATTTCACTGTACATATCTGCATGTTAAATATACTGTATGTCATCTCAAGAGACAACCTTTGCAAATGAAACCGTTTCCAAAAAGTAAGCGTATATAAAGTTAATTGTATAACTGTTCGGTCTAATGAGACGCGGCGAAGAAATATTGCGCGTCACACAATCTATAGCAGTCCCTTCAGCACGTGCACGTCCAGTTTTCGCAGTGTGCGCAGAATAAAATGTTAGGCGTGGGATGGAGCAATGCTGTGTGTGTGTGTGTGTGTGTGTGTGTGTGTCATGCGTGCGTGTCATTTGCATCCATCTACATAACTGCGTGCATGGGTGGCGCGCGGCGCGCGGCGCTATAGACACACATAGAGAATACTATCTACGCGGCGCGGAATAGAGAAAAGAAAAAGAAAAGAAAAGAAGAAAAAACTTTACGAGGGACGACGACGACGACGACAGTGCCGGGAAACCGAGAAGAAGATGCAAAGGAAGAGAGAGAGGGAGAGATTGACGGATCGGCCCCCTGTGACCCCCCCCCTCCTCCTCCTCCTCCCTCCTCCTCCTTGGATGCAGTGACTGCATCTGTGCGTACGGTGAACCCCAAGCAGCGAGGATGCATCGCCCAGACCCCCCTCCCCTCCCCTCCCCTCCCAGATGCATTCCTGCTCCAGCTGCTGGGGCCCCCACCTCCTCCTCCTCCTCATCTCCTCTGCCTCTACTCCTCCTTACTACCATGCTCTCCGACCACTCCTCTGAGCCCCCACGCTCGCTCACTTGTTCGCCCCCTCACTCACTCACTCACTCACTCACTCCTAATTTAACCCATTCTGACCTGGGAACGATTCCGCAAATGTCTTCTAAATCCTTGACTGTTTTCTTGAAAAAGCCATGTTTTTCTATGTCAGTCCTTCTCAAACACTTTCATGTCACTTTTCACGATTCTTCAAAAATAGCAGACCTACAAGCTCGTAGCGCGCCACTCGGTGGCGCGCTACGAGCTTGTAGATCTGCTGTTTTTCAATAGCTAAGGCATAACATAATGCTAACGCCAAAAGGGGTTCCCACCCAAAATGGGTTAAGCTCCGTCGCGCGCCCCCCCCAAAAAACAGCCGATCTACAAGCTCACACGGCGCGCCGCGCACACACTTGCGTCATGCTTGCAGATCCTATCTATTCTCGGTGGAACACGCCGCGCGACACACCGCCGTGCGACGAAGCGTAAATCAGGGCTTTATTATAACTCACAGTTTTTGGGGGAGCCTGGGAGTGATTATCGGGCCCATCGCCGGGAGGAGAAGGAGGAGGAGGAGGAAAGCAGGAAAAGCAAGCTAAAGGGGAGGGAGGGAGAGAGAGAGACAGGGGGAGAAAGAAAAAAAAAGAAAGAGGGGAATTGTCTGGAAAACAACTGCTCTCTTACCCCTTGTTCTGATTCCAGGGGCTCAGCTTTGACTCGGACTGCAGGCATTCCGTCAAGCATTAACATCCTGTTTGTGAGGCCGTCTGTGGAGAGAACACACAGAGGAGGAGGAGGAGGTGTGAGACAGACAGAGGTTTCAGCATGACGAAGCAGCTCACACACTGCTTTACACACGCACGCACGCACACACACACACACACACACACACACACACACACACGCACACGCACACACACACACACACGCGACTACAGTACAACAACATGCCAACATATATAGTTACACTCAATACACTGCCACAATAAGAAATGCTGAATGGACACTATACTGTGTCTCCTGTTGATGAAACAGTAGGAATACGGTTGCAGGGCTGGCTGGTAATGGGTATATTGCCAACAACCACACGATCGATACGGAGGCCTCGATATACCGTTATGTATCGCGACACACGAGTTGATGTTGAATAATGGCCGCGCGTCCTATACTAAAATGAGTCCTGTAATTATAGACCACCACCGATTGCCGACGTTCTGTCAGAAGATTGAAAGTTTCCAAATCAATTTGAACAAAAAAAACCCCAAGTTGATACAAAAAGCAAGGAAAAATTGAATAAAAATAAAGAATCTTTTGATGGGTGAATGCAAAAGATTCGGGGCAGAAACTCACGCTGATGTTGAAGCCGCACACACACACACAGCCACACACACACACAGCCACACACACACACAGCATTTCCTGACATATGGATATGGTATGATACGATAAACCATTATCGGGCAGGAATACGATATGATTATTTGCCGTATCGATGAATTGAATAGTTTTGTGGCCCGTGGAGGAGCAGTTCCAAAGCGACAAACGATAAACTGTGTACTCACAGCACACACACACAGTGTCACTCCCTTGCATCAGCATCACAGATGACATTCTGTATATAATTACCCACATGTCACATCAAAGAGGCCTGCTCGTAATGTCCTGCACCGCTTATTAGCACGCCGTTTGAACATATAAAGCAAAATGGCCACCGTGTGTGTGTGTGTGTGTGTGTAGCGATAAAAAACTAAGTGTCTATAAGTTCTTTACATAAATCGAAATAAAATAAAGCCTATAGTAACAGAAAAGAAGACATGATAGATGGATACTATAATTTGTCCTTTCGGGGGAATTGGTTTTGTGCCAAGCTAGTCATCAGGATACAAATAAAACATATACAAACAAAACAGATCACACAGTACATCGACAGTAAAGAAACAATGCCAACAGAAGGCCCCCAGTCATAGTTCCAAGAGGCATCACATCACACTCCATGCACGGAACTGAGGTGGGGGCTTAACCCATTCTGACCAGGAACCCATGTTGGTGTTAGCATCATGTTATGCTTTAGCTATTGAAAAATAGCAGACCTACAAGCTCGTAGCGCGCCACTGAGTGGCGCGCTACGAGCTTGTAGGTCTGCTATTTTTGAAAAATCGAACAACAACTGACATTTTTAGAATCTGATCTCAGGTCAGAATGGGTTTATCAGACCAGTGTGTGTCCAGTGGAAACCTCGTATGAATCTGATCTCAGGTCAGAATGGGTTAATTGCTTGTGCATACTGTACGTCCTATACTTATGGGAATGATGACATACAGTAAGTATAAAGTGCAGTTATAGAAATAATAAAGTCCCGGCCTATAGAGGCATGAAACAGTATGGTGCAATTGGTGCAAATGAAAGTTATGTTTTAACCCATTTTGGTGTTCTTTCTAAGCATTATGTTATACTTTAGCTATGTGGAAAAATAGCAGATCTACAAGCTCATACATAGCACGGCACTCTGCGCTATTCTCTGCTATTTTTGAAAGTTTGTGAAAATGTGGCGCAAATCTTTGAATATTTATTCCTTCGGAGAGAACGTGTTTGACTCAAATCTTTGGAACAACTGGAACTGGAACAACATATTTTCAGATGGGGGTCGGCGGCCAATTACATATCATTCTGGGGCTCCTTGACATAAAATAGTTTGAGAACAACTGACATAGAAAACATGAGGTTTTTCTGAAAACTATCATGATTTAGAAGACGTTTGAAATACAACACTGGCGACAGGCAGGTTGGGTTCAGAGTCGAAGGAGCCCTGGCGGTCACACAGGCCGCACACAGGCAGGTAACGGGTTAATAACTATAGAACGTAATTAGGAGCCAAGCCAGGCAGGAAGTGCCTTAACAGTAAAATCTTAGAAACCCATTCCTAAAATAGACAAGCAAACCTCTGTAGGGAAGTAAGTCTAATTATGTTCTCTTCTCTTGGTTTTAGTTAGTGTTCTTTACAATTTTGGAGTATATCGAGTGTTTTTTTCGTATTCTGTTTTGCTTAAGTAGGCAGGCTTCACCTGAAGTTAATTATGTATTGTCGGCGTAACGCCGAAAATAAATAGCATGCTTACAGTACATGTAAATGTTGCCAAGGGGAAGCTTATACAAAGAAAATTGGATTGGACATAAGGTTGAAGCTCGGGGCAAACCACACGGAAAGGGAGGAAACATGGGCACCGATTGACACTAAAGGCCTATGATTAGTCAAATAAGATGTAAACCACTGCAAGGCAGTCCCAGATATGCCAACCCGCTGCTGTTATTCTATTAATATACATATATTGTGATCAGTGGTGCCAAATAACGCTCCCAAGTCTGCGTATGGAACAGTTACCCAAATATCAGCATTCATTAAAAGACAGTTTGTGACTCACTCTAATCAAGTAAAGTCTCGACGCAGTAGAAAACTGAATGAAATCCATCATTTCGCATTCAAACAGCTGCCAGAGGTTTGCAACAAAAGCCTGTCTTTTCCGGTATGAATAAGGACTTTTATAAATTGGCCTATAATTGTTTGGAAATGGATGGGGGTCAAGAAAGACTTCTCCGAGAGCAGGCTGAACAATAGCAATCTTAAAATAATCAGGGACACGTCCAGAGGATACGGAGCGATTTAAAATTGAAAGAAAACAGACGTGCGAGACGTCTGAAATGTCTCATCAACAGAGCTAAGGGGGTCGGCTCCGTGCGAGACACAATATCACTCACAAAGATATGTTTATTGCCATGAATTACATCAGTAAAAAAAAAACACTCCCAAACTGTTGGTATTGAACCTGAAGCCCTGTGTTCCTACATTATCTTTTAAAACGGCAAATGTTCCCCCTGATCCAAGGAGATATCGCTTCTCCAGACGACAACACGTTTATACTGTCCAAGCTTCTCCGACAATAACAACCTACACATGAGCAATGTTACAAACCCGAAGAACTCGATAACGTGTTGTGTGACGTACTGTACCATAGGCCCAATGTATACAGTATAGGCTGCCTGCCGCAAGGCATTCAATTCCCTCTCTGTGTGTCATTGCACACTTAGGTTGCAAAAATAGAAGATATGGCTTTTTTTTTTCGGTCAATGAGTTTGCACGCACACACACACACACACACACACACACACACACACCTATGACACATTTGAGACGGCACACATCATTCTGAACATATACAGTATAGTAGGCCTACTCACGCACATGCACGCACGCACGCACGCACACTTAGTGAATATTGGCTCATCTGTCATTATACTCCAACGAGCGTCACATTGTTCCTCCCCGAGACGGGCAGTAGTGCGGTGCGTTCTCCGGCGCTGTGGCTTTAAGAGAGGGATCTCTCAGCGACTGCCAGCCAATGACAACAATGCATGTTCCGTATCCCTCAGCTGGGGCCGACCTGAGGTAACCCAGCCTCTTATTATTTTAGCAGCGGCAGAACACGGAGGAATGCTAAAAGCAAAAAGGCAAATAGGCGCTCCAAAACATCTCTCTTCTCTACTCTCTCTCTCTCCTACTGCTGCTGCTGCTGGCACCGACAACAGGATGCGTGGCCCAGACCCTGGGCCCATCATCATCATCGCCAACCGACCGACGGGCCGAAGAGAGAGAGAGAGAGAGAGCACGCCGAGCAGCGCGGCCAGCCATGCACGCTTAGCCCATTTTGACCTGGGAATGATTCTACCAAATGTTTTCTCAAAACATTTTCATGTCAAAGACTCCCAAAAGTAATTGGCCTCCGACCCCCCCCCCCCCATCTGAAAATATGTTGTTCCAAGCAAAGATTTGAGTTAAAAACGTTCGCTGTGAAAGAATATATTCAAACATTTGGGCCACATTTTCACGATAAAAAAATAATAGCAGACCTACAAGCTACGAGCTTGTATAGATCTGCTATTTTTCCAATAGCTAAATGATAACATAATGTTTGAAACACCAAAAAGGGGGGTTTCCCGTCCAAAATGTGTTAAGAGAGAGCCAGACCCCTGAAGCGCTTTGCCAGACCACCTGACCACCTGAACCACCAGACGTAAGGTCTCCATGCTGTAAAAAAAATAAAAAAATAAAGTCATGTCTGTGTCACCAATAAATAGTTTAAAGGGGAAATAAAAGAAACACATTACTGCAAGCTGTATTTTAGCAGCACTACTAGTGCCGCCCCCAGACAAGTAGTAACGCTTGCATGTTAGGTCGCTCGCTCCTCCCTGGATTTCCGAGGCTATAAAGCCCAAAACCCTGGGTGTGTTTGTCTTGCAAGAGAGGGAGGCGGTGAGGAAAGAGATGGAGGAGGAGGAGGAGGAGGAGGAGGAGGAGGAGAATTTTCACCCTGGATCTGCAAACAGTGTTGTTTTCGTTGACTGAAAAACCAAGACGAAAAATGTTCGTCGACTATACCTTGCTTTTTTCACAGACGAAAACTAAATGGAAACTAAATGAAAACTAAGCTACGACGACTGAAACTATATAAGACTAAATATATCGACGATTTCGTCATGAAATAAAAGCGAGACTGGAATGTTAGGAAGGGACTAGTGGACAAGAGATCCACTATAAGTCATTTTACTGCACCTGGTTGCATGCTGACGCGCTGTGAGCTCGTAGATCGGCTATTTTCAGCGAGTGTAAAATCTGTCCTTATATACAACAGCATCAAGGCCCGCCTAAAATACATTTCAGTCGACTAAATCAACTGTAGATTCAGTCGACCGAAATGGACTAAAACGAGACCGACACCAAGACCATTCCAGGTGACTATAATAAAACATGACTAAAAAAACCAAAATGAAGTTTCAGTCCAAAGACTAAAGAAAACTAAAATAGAAATGTCCTGGCCAAAAAAAAACAACACTGGCAAGAGGGAGGAGGCGGTTGAGGAAAAAGAGATGGAGGAAGAGGAGGAGGAGGGAGAATATGTTCACCCTGGATGTGCAACCACCCCCACCCTCTCACACAGGTCTAGGTCCCCCAGGTATAGCCTGCATGCACTGGGCTGTGCTGCTGCTGCTGCTGCCTGCTATTGTATTGTTGTCCAGGATATGTCCTTCGGCTTCAGGTCTTGTGGTATAGAGGCCCAGATAGGGTTGTCATGGCAACGTTACTGGGCTGGGTGGAGCATGCATGCATGTGCACACTAGCCTCGGTCCAGCCTGGAGCCATGTGTTGGGGAGGAGAATAGGGAGAGAGAAGCACTCACACACACAGAGGGGGGGGGGGGGGGGGGGGAGAGAGAGAGAGAGAGAGAGAGAGAGAGAGAGAGAGAGAGAGAAACTCAGGTTTTTGCTCTCTAAAAAAGATGGCCATCATTCAGCCAGAGAAAGACCTTCTCTCTCCTCTTCTGAAAATAAATAAATGAGAAAACATGCCCGAGACCTTTCACGGGTATAAGGTCTCGATCTTAGCCCAGTGGGCAGTTACGTTTTCCACTGTGTCAAAGACATGCTGCTCTCCTGCATATTATTCAAGGATATGAATGCTGGGGTGCTGCTGCTAGGCAGGCCTCCCGTTGTTAATTCAGTGTAGCTTTGCCACAAAAAAAGTCATTCAACTCCTACTCTAAATGCTCGCATAGAATTTTCTGATCACGTGGACGTTCTGTAAATGTGGAACTAAAGAACTCTTATAAACCCTGATTCACACCGTGTTGTTGCATGAAAGGTGCCGTTCGCCCCCGGGGGAAAATAGGCAAATCTACAAGCTCACAAACCATGCCGCACCGCCGTGACGAGTTGTGAGCTTGTAGATCTGCTATTTCTGCCGCGTGAATGAACACCGGCTTGCAAATATATTATTAAAGATGGAGTGCCACATTCACGTGTCTATGAGGTGACAGTGCTTCATTAGACACCCTGGAGTCGTTTTTATGTGCAATAATGGTGTATTCACTTTGTATTTAGGGTTTCTTCCTGGAGGCTGAACCCTTGACAGTCAAACTGGGGCCAATGAAATAAACAGCAATATAGTGACATCACATGATCAGCCCCTCCCCTAACCCCTCCACCTTTATCATACAACTACAGCTGTGGGTGTGGCTTCAGTTCAGGTGGATCACCACCCATCACCATGCACTCACCAGGCAAACCAGGCATACTTAATGAACTGGTGGGCGTGGTGTCCACATAAAAGCATGATTTTAACAAATTCTGTACACTTTTTTGGAAAAAAACGTTCTTCCTCCTTATATTATAATAATATAGCTGATGATCATGTTTTAGGGTGGGGGAAAAAGATGGTGGCACTCCTTTAAGCATCATAACTAACTATCTATCTATCTATCCTCGTCACGGTGCAGTGAGCACAGCTCATTGCTCTGGGGGCGGGGGGGCAACGGGGGGGGGGGGGGGTGGGCAACGGCCAAGTCTCTCCAAGTGTGTCCACAGTCCAGCTAATCCAGTGGGTTTGTGACCACATTCCTAATGAACTGGCCCGCAAGCACGCTCTCCTCATAGGAAATCAATGGCCAGTGCATGCCTCTGCTTGTGGCTGTAATGACTAATGAGCTAAGAGGAGGCACGGAGACTTAACGCGCTTTGGCCGGGAAGGAAGAACCCCCTTTTGGGTGTTTTATGTTATAATTTAGAGCTATTGAAAAATAGCAGATCTACAAGCTCATAGCCTATACGAGCTTGTATAGGTCTGCTATTTTTTAAAAATCGTCAAAATGCACGGCACAAATCTTTGAATATATATTCTTTCAGAGTGAACGTTTTAACTCAAATCTTTGCTTCTGGGTGAGGGTCCCTGGAACTACGTACATATTTTCAGATGGGGGTCGACCATCATATAATTCTTGGGGTCCTTGACATGAAATATGGACTATGGAGCACCACTGATATTATAGAAACACGGGTATTTCAGAAAACTGTCAGGATTTAGAAGACTAGGCCTAAATGGGTTAACCCATTCTGAACGGGAACCCATTTTGGTGTTGGCATCATGTTATGCTTTAGCTACTGAAAAATAGCAGATCTACAAGCTCATAGCGCGCCACCGAGTGGCGCGCTACGAGCTTGTAGGTCTGCTATTTTTTGAAAAATCGATAGAACGACTGACATTTTTAGAATCTGATCTCAGGTCAGAATGGGTCAATCAGACCAGTGTGTGTCCAGCGGAAACCTCGTATGAATCTGATCTCAGGTCAGAATGGGTTAACACAGAGTAATGACCTAATGGAGTACAGCGCCGCTGCATGGTAGGGGTCGCATCGGAAAACTTTGACCGAGTCGATTGTCATAACCCTCTCGTTCTTTACAGAAATGCTCTCAATTAATTCATAAATCAAGACACCCATTATTATTATTAACAGAGAAACAAGTGTGAAATGAAGAAGATTTATTTTCAAAGCTATAATAAAACAAGTGGTGTATTGTATGTTATACACGGCGTTGCTCTGTTGCTAGATTTGGTCTGCTGGCATAGCCGGGTGCTCAATAAGCCATTTTGGTCGGGAATCCCTTTTTGGTGTTAGCATTATGTTATGCTTTAGCTATTGAAAAATAGCAGATCTACAAGCTCGTATAGCGCGCCACCGAGTGGCGCGCTACGAGCTTGTATAGGTCTGCTATTTTTGAAAAGTCGAAGAAACATAGCTTTTTCAGAAAACTGTCAGGATTTGGAAGACATTTTTTTTAGAATCTGATCTCAGGTCAGAAATGGGATAAGCCAGCAGTGCACTGTCCGTCAGCCAGCCGAAGGCTCGGTGTGTGGGAGATGAGGACAAGAGGGAGTGAGAGAGAGTGAGAGAGAGAGAGGGGAGGGAGGAGAGGAGAGACTGGAAAGAGGGCAGATTAAGATCACCTTTCCATTTGCTGCTCTCCGAAATGAAATGGCCATCCCAGGTGTGAGGGGGAGTGTGGGACGCAGGGGGGGGGGGAGGGCAGTGGAGTGTTGAGGCATCTCATTTGTCCCTCCTCCCTCTCCTCCCTTCCCCTCCCCTCCCCGCCCCTCCCCGCCCTCCCCATCCCAAACCAAATCCCTGGGTATAGCTGGAGAGAGGGACCGAGCAAAGAATGAGGCCAGGGCTATACGAGAGAAAGAAAGAGAGAAGGTAGAAATGTGTGTATTTCCCACCTACAGTATGCTGTATATCAGTGGTTCCCAAACTTTTCCATTTCATGGACCCCCAAATTGACATTTGTACCCCCATTTGAAAAAGATGTTCCAGGGACCCCCGTAAGAGAAGATTTGTTACGGCTCTATAGCAGTGATTCTCAGGGACCCCCAGTTTGACATGCATCAGTCTACGGACCCCCCATTTAATGGCATTCTCTGAGACCCCAAATTTATATTGTAAAATTAAAGTTAATTTAACTCTGACACTTACTCTGGTGCGGGAGGGGGGTATATGTATGTATATACATGCATATAGAAAAATGGGGGGGGGGGATGGCACATGATTTACTGTGAAAAAATTGGGGAGAGTTAATGTATGGGGGGGGAAAAAAACTAAACAAAAGTACAATAATGCTGTAAATGTCTATGTTCACTCTCCTTCCCAGTTCCGTACAACCGTATGAATGAGTGTGCTTATCAATAAACAGAATAAAACAATATATACATTTAACTCAAAGTTAACAAAGTTACACCGACCCGTAAAAGGGTCCATTGGGTTCCTATCTATAACTATATCATTTAACTGGGGGGGACCCCCTGGAACTCCCTTCAAGGACCCCTAGGGGGGTCCCCGCCTTGGGACCCCACTTTGGTAACCACTGCTGTATAATACACCTTTCCCTGTGAAGGGTAAAAAAAAATGACGTTGGGTGTTTTTTTTCCCTTTAAAAAAAGAAAAGTCTGTTTTATATATCTGTTACTCATGCATTGGAACTCGTGTCAAGCCCTTTTTTTCCCCCAATCCTCCCCAAGCCTCTGCTATCTCCAGGCTGAGGTCCAGCGGCTCCTACAGCTAGCTACCTGATGGCTATCAGCCCTGTTGCTGACGGTAGCTGATAGCTGCTCGGCTGGAGCGCACGGATAAGGCAACAGCCAGAACCTTACGTATATAGCGCCAGTCAGACCCACGACCAGACCGGCCGATCAATAAGAGGTGACAGGCCTTGGACAGAGAACTCATGACCTTCGAGGACACAATGCTGATCTCATATGCCCGCTGACCTCACTCACACGCACACGCGTGTGCGTGTGAGTGAGGTCAGTGAGGCCAGTGTTGATTTCGTCGACTAAAATATGTTGACAATTTCGTCAACGAATAAAAACTATAGGCTAAAATGTTATAGGAAGGGACTAGTGGACAAGAGATCCAGTATATAAGTCATGTTACAGAACGGTTGCATGCAGAAAATATAGCAGATCTACAAGCTGCGACGCGTTGTGAGCTTGTAGATCGGCTATTTTCAGCAAGTGTACAAAATCAGTCATTACGACGGCATCAAGGCCCGCCGAAATACATTTTAGTCGACTAAATCAACTGTAGATTTATAGTCGACTAAAATCTTATGATATTTAGTCGACTAAAACTGTACTAAAACATTCCGGGTGACTAAAATGTGACTGAAACTAAATTAAAACTATTCAAGAGACTATATAATGGGCTGTATTTTACCAGGTCTTATTACTTAACTTGAGTAAACTAAAGACCTGGAGGCGTGGTCAATGCTCTTTGGCCACTCAGAATAGCCAAAGAGCATTGATGATCACGCCTCCAGGTCTTTAGTTTACTCAAGTTATAGGGAATAAGACCTGGTACTTATAAGACACGCAAAATACAGCCCGTGAACATATATGACTAAAACTACAAATCTGAATTTGCTGCCAAAAGCAACACTGGCGCACGCACGCACGCACACACACACACACACACACACACACACACACACACACACACACACACACACACACACACACACACACACACACACACACACACACACACACACACACACACACACACACACACACACACACACACACACACACACACACACACACACACACACACACACACACACACACACACACACACACACACACACACACACACACACGTATACTGCATTTGCTATATGCAGATATTTAACCTATCATAAGGACACTGGCACTAGTCACTGAACAATGTTGGCTGGAGCTTCCAGCCAACAACAGCATGTTCCCATGCGTACTGTACTCTGTACTGTACCTACCCAGCGATCAACCAGTACGCTGACACATTGTGTGAACCAGGCTAAGATGTATTCTCTTTGATAAGGCAGTTGTTGCCCATTGTTAATTACGGCTTGTTTTCAAAGGTCATGGTTTTTAAAACGGGAGGTAATTGGATAGGAAGTGGAGTTAAAAGGGTTGAAACAAACAGCATACAGAATACTGTGAGTACACAGCGTAGAAGTCATACAGTATATGTATACGGTAATGTTGTGGGGATGTTAGGGGCTATAATATCTTGTACCACCCCTTAACCCTTATCCCTAAAACTTATTTGCCATTTTTTTACTATTTAAAAGAAAACCTTTTAAAATAGTTCAAATAGCCGATCTACAAGCTCACTACGTGTACGATGTAGATCAGCTATAGTTATAGCTATATATTTTTAAATGATTTTCAAAATAGTAAAAAAATGGCAAAATAAGTTTTAGGGATAAGGGATAAGGGTGGCGCAAGATGGAGCCTATAGGTGTTTTGAGTGATTGATTGAAGTATTTATTTACAGTATTAGTATTTAGTTACAGTATAGATTTCAAGCACAACTCGATACAAAGACCGTTAACTGTGAGTGGACGACCCAATGAAGCACCATACATACACTTGTTCACAAGAGGGTCCACCTTGTTCAAATCATCACAATGTGTTGAATGTCGTTCTCCGATAATTATTAAGCCAACAATAAATCTATACTCTAATATGTTCTCTCTCTCTCTCTCTCATGCACACACACACACACACACACACACACACACACATACACTCATACAGGAACAGCCACACATCGCAACAGACGGACCCACTCAACCACCTCCTCTGCTTTGTCCCCATGCGGAGCGCCCAGAGCAACTGTACTGTGCATCTGTGTCACAGAGGCTGTGGACCTGCTGCCATGGGGCTCGGAGGAGGGGAGGGGAGGAGGAGGGGAGGGGAGGGGAGGGGAGGGGGATAGGAGAAAAGGGGAGGAAAGGAGGGAAGGGTGGAACATGGACCATATTAGCGGAGATATGTGGGGGGGTGGAAGGGCTGGGGGGGGGGGGGGGGGAGTGTTAAGGAAGGTTATAGCAGCAGAGGAAGGGTATGCGTGTGTGCTGTGTCTGTGCGCGCGTGCGTGAGTGTGTGCGACTGTGCGTGAGTGAGTGTGAGGGGGTGGTGGTGGTGGGTGGGATGGAATGGAGTAGGAGGTGGATGGAAGGATAGGTGAAGGGGGGTTGGGGTCGGTTGGGGACTATGAAGACCCCAGCAGAGTTTATGGCAGTATACACAGCAAAAAACCCGGTGTTAGTTATAATTTAACTCTGGAGGAGAGTTCGTCACTGCCATTTTTTTCTTCTTTTTTTTTTTACACTCACAGAGTTAAATGAAAACACGGGAGGTTTGGAGAAGCTGCTGCAGCCACAAGGAGAGTACAGGAGAGGACTGACGAGGGGGAAGGGTGTTGGGCGGGGGGTGGGGTGGGGTGGGAGAGAGGGGATATGGACCCGAGCCAAGGCCCGGTCGAGCACAGAGCACACGGTGCAAGCATGCCAACAGACCCCCCCCACCCCCACCCCACACTTCCACCAAAGAGGGAGAGAGAGAGAGAGAGAGAGAGAGACAGAGAGTATAAGAAGCAGAAAGTGCATGAGAGAGAGAGAGAAAGCAGTCCAAGAAAACAATTTGCGTGTTTTTTTTTTTCTTCCTTTAATTGCCTTGAAAACACTTCCATATTTTCTCATCTTGTGTTTGATATAGACTGCTGACATCATCGGCGGTTCCTATAATGTTGTTCCTAGATTCGAAGATTAACTCATTCTGAACGGGAACCCCTTTCGGTGTTATACTTTAGCTATGGAAAAACAGCAGATCTACAAGCGCGGCACTCTGTGCCGTGCTATGAGCTTGTAGGTCTGCTATATTTAATATATTTAATCGTGAAAATGTAGTGCAAATCTTTAAAGATAATATATTCTTTCAGAGGGAAAGTTTTAAACTCAAATCTTTGCTTCTGAGGGGTTCCTGCATGAATAACATATTTTCAGATGCTGGTCGATTACATATAACTTTTTTTTTTTTTAATTTCGACGTCAGACCTAAATGGATTAAGTTACGCTGTGCGCTGCAAAAATCCTACGTGTCAGTTTAACTCACACGGAGGATTTTGTACAATGTACAGGTATAAGTGCTGTGGCACGGCCGAGGTTGTATAGCGCTCCTGAACTGGTATCTGAACTGTAAGGCCTTGCAGACTCTTTAAAGATGCAAGAGGAGAGCAGTTCCTGTCTCGTGTCATTGTGCGTCTACAGACTTATAGCTGCTCACTTCCCATGTGACGTGTTTAGACATTCTACTAAATGTCTTCTTCCTATGTCAGATTGTCAGTATAGGTGCTCAAACTATTTCATGTCAAGGACCCCAAACATTATCTGTATTTGGCCGCCGACCCCCATCTGAAAATATGTTGTTCCAAGGAGCCTCTCAGAAGCAAAGATGAGTTAAAAATGTCGGCTCTGAAAGAACATATTCCAAATTCGCGCCACATTTTCACGAAGAAAAGATTTGAGTTAAAAATGTTCGCTCTGTATGAATATAATTACTCCCCCCCTGTCAGGTGTAAAGGAGAGACTTGGACACTGCATGCATGAAGGAAGCATGAGTTCAAGTCCGTTGCTCTCCCCAGGTTGGCGGAGGGTGTATGTACTAGAGCCCAGGATCACATTAGATAATTGACACAGGGGTGAAAAATGGGTTACAAAATCGTGGGATAAAAAAAATATATATAAAAGAAAAAGAAAATAATATTCCAAATTTGCGACACATTTTCACGATTAAAAAAAATAGCTAATCGTATAGATCTGCTATTTTTCAATAGCTAAAGTATAACATAATGCTTAAAACACCAAAAAGGATTCCCGCCCCAAAATGGGTTAATCTACAAGTTCACAACATGTATAGCATCGTGACGCATTGCGTGCTTGTAGATCTGCTCTTTTTGGTGACAAGCCGAACACCAACGTACGACTATAAGTACAGTTGGCTTTTTTTACTACCCTCCAGCATTACTTGCAGTTCAGTCTAACTGCCTAACTATACAGTAACTTCCTCTCTCTTTGACTAACCAATGACTAACCTAACTATAACTTCCTCTCTCTTTGACTAACCAATGACTAACCTAACTATAACTTCCTCTCTCTTTGACTAACCAATGATAGCAACAGGTTTTGTTCTACTGAGCAGGGGCAATAATACACAGACCAGGGTGCGAAAAAAAAGAAAGAAGCACATGGAGTCACGCACACGCACAACAATATGCCCGTCGTCATATCACGAGTCAAAACCAAAAGGCACCAAGGCAGTCATAACAAAGAGCCCGAGACAGCAGAACAAACAGCGTTTTCTTGCTGGCATATGGAATTATTATAGCTGAATGATAATACTACTGTAATTCAGTTAGGGAGTAGTGGAGCCAGGGACTGATCCGTATAGTGTAATAATAAAATGAAATATTTAACATATTGTAATCTAGCGTGCTATAGCGGGGAAAAAGAGGCTGAATCGCAGCTTATTTGAATCACAGGCTAACCTCCTCAACCTGCTACATGTTAATCCGTTTAGACCTGAGGACGATTCTTAAAAAAAGAAAATCTAAATCCTAAAAGTTTTCTGAAAAACCTACGTATGTTTCTATGTCAGTGGTAATCAACCTTTTTCATGTCAAGGACCCCCAGAATTATCTGTATTTGGCCGCCGACACCCATCTGAAAATATGTTTCAGACGCAGAAGCAAAGATTTGAGTTAAAAACGTTCACTCTGAAATAATATATATTCAAAGATTTGCGTCACATTTTTCAAGTTTTTTTTCCCAAAAATAGCAGACCTACAAGTTCATAGCTTGTAGCTTGTTCATGAGCTTGTAGATCTGCTATTTTTCCCAACAGCTAAAGTATAACATAATGGCTTAAAAACACCAAAAAGGGGTTCCCCGTCCACAATGGGTTAAGCCGCCTGATCATGACCTTATTATGTGGCCCTTATTCTGGCCCGGGGAGCTCGTTCAAACAGCTCCCTGCAGGCTTACCTCTTAGCCGGAGTAAGTGGACAGCCACAAAAATGGCTGACTAAAAGCTCTCTCTCCCCCTAATGCGCTCTTCCTCTCTGCACAGACAAAAAACCTTGACGTGAACTCCAAACAGCCCTCTATAATTCATCTCTGCAGCCAGACTCTCACCCTCAACCTTACACACAGCGTGCGTCAGGTAAAATATTCTCCATGATGTACTGTGTGCAGCCGACTCGGCCCCCGCGTGTGCGTGTGCGTGTGCACGTGTGTGTGTGCATGTGTAACACAGTGGCTGATGGGGATGTGTGTTTATCCTCATCCTAGCCCTTAGCCCTGGATGTACTGAGATGGACATGGAGATTCTTCTTTTTTTCCCTCCTTTCCTCGAATCATTCCTGGCACTGTGTGAATGGTCTCAGAATTTCCATTTCATAAGGCGTATTTCCCTTGGCAAGGATAGGAGCAGCAGGCAAAGACTTTTGGATGCTTCTGGGACATTTTTGAACGAGGCTCAAGAGAGCACAGAGTGCTACTACCACCTCTCTATTCGAAGTATTCACACTCCTCATAAGCACCGGCAACTCACAATAGCATCAAACCCTGGCATGGGCCTGCTATGTTTTGGAAAAAAGAAGAGAAAAAAAAGGAAAGAAAAGAAAAGTTCCTTTAGGGTAATAAAAAAAGAAGAAAAAAAAAAAAACGAAAAACACGGCGAAGAGGAGGAGAAAAAAAAGGAAAAAGAAAAACCTTAGAGACACACTCCTCCACTGATGCACTTTGCCTCAAAGCACCCTAAACATTTCCTCATGGGAACCAATCAGCTCCACAGAGAGAGAAAGAATACATGTCTTCTTGAATGTGGCGGTTATTAGAGGGGAATAGCTGCGCCATTCATGCTTTTTTTTTTGCTTCTTTTCATCCCCGGGAATAGACAGCCCAACATGAAGATCTTATCACGGTTCCCTCCATAAATCCATATTGAAACGTCTGCTGCTGCCGCCTCTATCTCCCTCTCTCGAATTTCCATTTGGAGCTCAGGTGTTCTTGTACAGTATGTGACGACGTGGCATACATATGTGACTATATACTTCTCTCTCTCTCTATCTCTCTCTCTTGAGCCCCCGATTTATATTTCGTCGTATAGGAAGGTGACGACGCATGGCTAGAAATGAGCCGATCTGCAAGCTCACAAAGCGCCACGTCATTCACGAGGCAATGTGAGCTTGTAGATTGGCTATTTTAGGTAAGCAAGACGGGGCGTTCTATACGGCACCCGCATAGACGTGTATACCCTGCGAGTCAGGAAATGGAGTGGGACACACACACACACACACACACACACACACACACACACACACACACACACACACACACACACACACACACACACACACACACACACACACACACACACACACACACACACACACACACACACACACACACACACACACACACACACACACACACACACACACACACACACACACACACACCTAAGGGCGCTTGCTACCGATGTTGCAAAAGTCAGTGTCACGATGAAGCCGGAACGCGGTGTGGTTTTATTTGAAGTGGCTGTCGTCAGAAACATGTATATATACTGTTAGACTGCAGCCTACATCACGGCACTTATCCGCCTTGCAGGAACACTTTTAAGGCCTGGTGTCCTTGTTTGTCAGGGGCCAATTATGTACAATATGCTCGTCAACATGCCACTTACAGTGGAGGAGAAAAAAAGAAATGGCATTTACAGAGAGTTGACAGACACACACACAAAAGGGGCAACATGCGGTGCTAAATCGTGCTAAAACGTGTATACGGGCTGAATGGAGTTGGTATAACGGCTGCATATTGATTAGATTGATCACATCACGCCACGTATAACAACAGACAATATACCGAGGCTCGCACAATACCTTGTCAACACGCGTGTGCGCTATTTAACTGAATGGGGAAATGCACCCTAACATTGAATTGACATAATATTTGTATTTATATATCATAATATAGCTTACAACTCCATTTGACAGAGTGACAAGACTGTAGTGATGATGTCATCATCAAGGGACAAATCCTGAAGCTTTTATCCCATTTTGGGCGGGAACCCCTTTTGGTGTTTTAAACATTATGTTATAATTTAGCTATTGAAAAATCGAGCTTTTTCAGAAAACTGTCAGGATGTAGAAGACATTTTTTTAATCTGATCTCAATGTCAAAATGGGTTAATCACTTGTAACTCTACAAATGTAACCAAATATTAGGTTAAAGTTGTT
Source organism: Protomyctophum bolini (assembly GCF_963924005.1). Classification (NCBI taxonomy): domain Eukaryota; kingdom Metazoa; phylum Chordata; class Actinopteri; order Myctophiformes; family Myctophidae; genus Protomyctophum; species Protomyctophum bolini. The sequence continues at coordinate 8,200,738 of NC_137877.1, read as the reverse complement.
ATATGAACTCTCAGAATTTCAAAGTGTAGGATAGTATTTCCTGGGATACGTGTAGATTTTGTGATTCAGAGTAAGCCCATAAAGTATACTCAAACTTCTGGATGTGTGATAATATATCTCAAAACAAAAACCGTTATGTGAGCCCACACATTCACAGTCAACGTCAACACAGTGTCACAGCTGATGACATCACACATTCACAGTCAACGTCAACACAGTGTCACAGCTGATGACATCACACATTCACAGTCAACGTCAACACAGTGTCACAGCTGATGACACCACACATTCACAGTCAAAGGTCAACAGTGTCACAGCTGATGACATCACACATTCACAGTCAAAGGTCAACAGTGTCACAGCTGATGACATCACACATTCACAGTCAAGGTCAACACAGTGTCACAGCTGATGACATCACACATTCACAGTCAACGTCAACACAGTGTCACAGCTGATGACATCACACATTCACAGTCAACGTCAACACAGTGTCACAGCTGATGACATCACACATTCACAGTCAACGTCAACACAGTGTCACAGCTGATGACATCACACATTCATACCAATAGGGGGAAAAAAGCACCCTTTGGGCATTTGGCCCCTTATTACTATACCTTAACTCTACAAAATGAAATGCCTAAAACAGTCTAAATCCTAGCAGTTCCCTAACAGGTTTCTCACTTATCATCATATCATCAATCACAATTGGCATCCTCACTTTTCACCCTCAAATCCGTGGTATACACACAGACACAGAAACGGGTCCCCTGGTCGCAGAGAACGAATTTCCTGTAGGCGGAGACGACATATTGAACCACTACATTGAATGATAGAGTGACTTGATGTTATAGTCTGCTCAAACGTTACTCTTTTACCTGCTTTTTTACTAACACTAACTATACAAAGATGCCCAGAACATCGAGATGAACCTGTGTCGTTTATGGCTGCTCCAACAGTATAGTGGCAACATTCAACTTTGGAGAGAAACGGAATGTCAAAAAAATACGTTGCGGTGGCTGAGACCAGAGCCATAGAGTAATGGTTGAGACGAAGCAGTGAAAGGTCCTGAAAGATACATAACGTCAGTCTTACCCAATACCCTAATCTTTCTGTTGTATGAACACAAGGCTGCTGTACTTTATACCTCATGAGGTATAAAGTACAGCAGCCTTGTGTTCATACAACAGAAAGACTGGCTTTATGTATCTTTCAGGACCTTTCACTGCTTCGTCTCTCAACCATTACTC
>NC_137877.1:8194854-8199285 GCF_963924005.1 Protomyctophum bolini | reverse complement strand
ATACATAAAAGGGAGCGTGGCACCATCAGGTTCACATGAGTGAAAACAGACTTGTTATGTCGCAGAGTTGACTTCAATTTGCCTCTCCCCCCTAAGAGCTTTATAATTGGTCGGTAATAATAATGCATTCGAAAATGCTGATCATATGGCGGTTTGAAAAAGTTGGGACGGCCTCCTGTGGCTGGACCTCAGCAACAAGAGTTGGGAGTGTTTATTGAATTACATAACTCTTTGGCAAAGGCTAAGGAGCAAGGGGTGGGCTTACAAGGTCCCTCTTACCCCCCCCCCCCCCCCCCCCACGATTTGCTGGGTTTTCAACCACAAGTCCTGCCCACATTCTTCAGCCCCTGCTTTTTTTTTCTTTTCTTTTTTTTTTTAAAGAAGGTCTGTGTGCTTTTCAAGGGCCGATTTCTTTCTGCAATGGGCGCGCAATCCAACAGGAATAATACCACATCTAATTCATCACCAACAGTGAAGTGCCTGAAAAAGTGATTTCATCCCTTTGCCCTCAGACTCACTTCCAGAGTACACACTGAACGTATCATGCACGGTCGTAATCACCATATTGGCTTTTTTCTTTTTTTTTGGCTTTTTTTTTTTGGCTTTTTCAGCAAGCACGTTATTTTCTATTTTTATGCACGCTGGAATCCCTACAAGAGAAACATTTTCCCTCATTTTTCCAGGCTACACAGTGGGATTGGCTAGCACATATACTTACTGGAATGGTGGATAGTGTTCCTGCGCCAAGTTCCTTTAAATCCACGGGGGTTCGGTGCAGCGTATGGATCAGTCTTCCAGCAGGCAACAGGAGCCAAGACATCTGTGTGACTATACAGCTAAGGACTGAGCCATCTCACTACCAGAACGCATGGGAATAGGAAAAAACCAAGGATTATCTGGTCACAATGAATATTACAGGCCGTAAATTCTGCATGCGGCGATGTGTGTGTACTCATACACGGCTGCATGCCTGATATCAATAAAGGACCTGGCACTAAAGTCATTATGCAATTCAAACAAGACGTTGATGTGCGGGGGTCTTATTTGAGTTGCGTGTGTTTATAGGCCTTGATTATATTGTGAACACGTTGCAAGGTGTCGCAGGCAGAGTGAAGTATTGCAAGGCAAAAAAGGGACACACTCAGGGAAATGTATCGTTCGTTCCCGACACGAATCCACTCTTTGTGTCGAGGTTTTTTTTTTCTTTTCCACTATCCACTGTGTGGCCAGTTAGAGTCTCACTAGCCCGAGGGCAGCAGGGTGGCAGTGGGGAGGATGGGAGAGAGCAAGGCTTTAACTATTTCACTGCACTCTATATTACCCTTGCAATAATGATGTAAAAGCAGGGCATTATTTCATCACTGTGTGTGTGTGTTGTGTTATGGCGACTAGTGCCACGTTCCTTGTCTTACGACGTTGTCGTCGGCTTTGTGAAAACACAGCAGAGAATTCACTTTCTGTTTTTGCTGTGCGGATCGCAGACTGTTATTGTCATGAGAACACGGCACTAAATTGTGCCTTAGTGAAACAAAGAAATCAGCTGCTGTTATTGTTTTGACAGGGTGTTTTGAAAAGGGTTTAACAGAGATGTGCACTGTGGGTGCTTTGCGTGTGTGTGTGTGTGTGTGTGTGTGTGTGTGTGGGGAGGGGGGGGGGGGGGGGGGCTGGTGATGTACAGCAAAGTGTCTGTATATATATAAATGGTGTAAAGTGCATGTATACATTAGGTGGATCTATGCTTGGAGTGTACATCTGCATGTGCGCCTAGGAGACATAGGAGACTGCATAGGAGACTGCATAGGAGACGGTGGCTTGGCGTTCTCACATACATATACAGTATATGTGACCTCCTGTGTCCTAGAATGCCGCCTCCACCCAACCACACCCCCTGGCGCACATGTGCGTGCAAGCGTGCGCACAGTACACACACACACACACAGCCCCCCCCCCCACACACACACATACACACACACACAAAGTAAGTATTCCGCCCTAGACAGGCCAGGTTGCCAGAGCTACACAAACTCCCACCCATTAGCGGCAGGATTCCAGGATAACCATGGCAACCAGTCTCTCACCCCCGGGGAGACGAGCAGTAGAAGTGAAAGGCTCCATTCAATTTCCACATCCCAGTACAGCACACACAAATGGACACACAAGTGCACTCACATGCACCCGCATGCACACAGCCACACACACACACACACACACACAGCCACACACACACACACAGCCACACACACACTACACACACTACACACACACACACACACACACACACAAAGAGAAATGGACACATCCAACACACACAACCAAGTGCTCTACTAGCCTCCCAGTCACTCCAGCCTACCCTGAGAGTGGGCGTTTGTGAGAGCGACCATGCACTACACACACACTGCATCCTCACACCCACGCCCTTCTAGGTCTCACGCGCCCACACACACACACACACACACACTCGCGCGTACAAATTTACATTACACCATGCTCTTTATATTAGACGCACATTAAGAGATATAGCCGACTATAGTCCCGACGGGTGGATTTATCCTGCTCCATCCCGTATAGAAACGACCCGTGGAATCGACAATAAACTATACGTGCTGCGGGTCACGTCACCTGGGGATCCGACGATGAGCATCTCATACAGTATATATTGACAACATGACGTGCAGGCTGAGGTTCTTGTCCGACCCCGCGCTGTACTGTACTGTACTGTATACGTGACTTACGTGTGATCACACATGACAGCTCGGAGAGTGCACGGAGGAAGTGAGATCTGCATTGACTCGCCTCCACGGTGCAGATGTGAGCGAGGAAAGGGGTGAGATATAACGCAGCATAGATCACACACGGGGCGGCATAATAAACCCATGTCGGTTGCATGATGAGAAAAAGACAACTGTGGCTACGGCCTCAATTCAGCTCGCCTAGCAAGGATGTTAGCTATGATCTCGGGTGAAAGCACCACCCACCCATATACCCACCCCCAGCCCACTTGAGTGAGTGTGATGTGCTCCCCCTCCCACACACACGCACGCACACACACACACACACACACACACTCTCTCTCCTTAGTCTGCACTAGCAGAAGATTTCACTCTGTGGTTTAACCGAGAGGAGAAAAGAAAAGGTTAATGACGCACAGTGGGAAATCAAACTGGGCGAGTATCACACGGCGACAGATAGGAGGAAGACCTTGTTACAGCCGAGGGCAGGAAGAGCACCGAAGAGGAGCAGAGAGAGAGAGAGAGAGAGAAATATGGAGTGAGAATGGAAGCAGATTGCTGGGAGTCTGGGACCCTCAGAGAGGAAAATACAGAGTGAGGGGGATATAGAGACCGTCAGACAGACATGCAGTATACACGACAGACTAAATGACTGACAAACAGTTCCCCTTTTCTCACTGCTCTCCCATAAAAGATAAAAGTGCTCTGAATGGCGTTGTGGGGGGACTTATATTTCCTCATGCACACATCATGGGCCCAGACGAGACCACAAGACGGCGAGCTTGACCCATTTCGGTTAGCATTTATTCAATGTCTCATCCTTTACTTCATTGCTGCACGCGCAGGCGGGCGGACGTGTGGCGTCCTCACCTCAAGCAACCGGCCGCGGTGGCCTCGCGCGACCTTGAACATGAACACACAGACGGTTAGATGTGGGGTTGCTGTTGGTTTTTTTCGGGTTGGCGCGCATCAGGAGGGTGATCATGGGAAAGGACATGGAGGTTTCATGTCTACTGGAATGGATGGATGCATGGATGGAAGGCTTTTAAGGATTGCAATGAGAGAAGTCAACTAAACATTGAAAAAGGGGTGTTGTGTCTGTGCAGAGAGGCATGAGGGACAGAGAGCCAGGGTGAGTCTAGGACAGTGGAAGAGAGCAGAGCTCACGCTGGCACTCAATAAAAGGGTGCATGCTCCCCGCGAGCCACAATTTCAGCAATGTCCATCAACACCGTAAGAACCTGTGTTATAGTCTCTGCTCACAGTATAACAGCATGGAGTTGAACCTGTGGGAGGAAAAAAAGGAGAATAGAAGAAAGAAAAGAAAAAAAAAGATCGTTGCACATCGCAAAGCCCGATCTGAGCCTTAACCCATTCTGACCGGGCACCCATTTTGGTGTTAGCATCATGTTATGCTTTACCTATTGAAAAATAGCAGATCTACAAGCTCGTATCGCGCCACCGAGTGGCGCGATACGAGCTTGTAGGTCTGCTATTTTTGAAAAATTCGAAGAACGACTGACATTTTTAGAATCTGATCTCAGGTCAGAATGGCTTAATCAGACCAGTGTGTGTCCAGTGGAAACCTCGTATGAATCTGATCTCAGGTCAGAATGGGTTAAGCTGCGGTTTCTGAAGCGGCATCCAAAGGGGACCGGCAGAGATGGAAGGTGGCCAGAGGTGGTGGTGATGGTGATGGTGA